>NW_027009122.1:47500-54639 GCF_036934945.1 Oncorhynchus masou masou | reverse complement strand
GACTCTACCAGATATCACACA
The DNA here is from genome assembly GCF_036934945.1 of Oncorhynchus masou masou. NCBI lineage: Eukaryota > Metazoa > Chordata > Actinopteri > Salmoniformes > Salmonidae > Oncorhynchus > Oncorhynchus masou. Next base: position 54,618 of record NW_027009122.1, on the reverse strand, counting down.
TTACAGACAGACTCTACCAGATATCACACATTACAGAGACTCTACCAGACTTACTCTACCAGATATCACACATTACAGACAGACTCTACCAGATATCACACATTACAGACAGACTCTACCAGATATCACACATTACAGACAGACTCTACCAGATATCACACATTACAGACAGACTCTACCAGATATCACACATTACAGACTCTACCAGATATCACACATTACAGACTCTACCAGATATCACACATTACAGACAGACTCTACCAGATATCACACATTACAGAGACTCTACCAGATATCACACATTACAGAGACTCTACCAGATATCACACATTACAGACAGAGACTCTACCAGATATCACACATTACAGAGACTCTACCAGATATCACACATTACAGAGACTCTACCAGATATCACACATTACAGACAGAGACTCTACCAGATATCACACAGACAGAGACTTACAGACACACATTACAGAGACTCTACCAGATATCACACATTACAGACAGAGACTCTACCAGATATCACACATTACAGACAGAGACTCTACCAGATATCACACATTACAGACAGAGACTCTACCAGATATCACACATTACAGACAGAGACTCTACCAGATATCACACATTACAGACAGAGACTCTAAAGGATATCACACATTACAGAGACTCTACCAGATATCACACACTACAGACAGAGACTCTACCAGATATCACATATTACAGAGACTCTACCAGATATCACATATTACAGAGACTCTACCAGATATCACATATTACAGAGACTCTACCAGATATCACACATTACAGACAGAGACTCTACCAGATATCACACATTACAGACACTACCAGATATCACACATTACAGACAGAGACTCTACCAGATATCACACATTACAGACAGAGACTCTACCAGATATCACACATTACAGAGACTCTACCAGATATCACACATTACAGACAGAGACTCTACCAGATATCACACATTACAGAGACTCTACCAGATATCACACATTACAGACAGAGACTCCCAGATATCACACATTACAGACAGAGACTCTACCAGATATCACACATTACAGACAGAGAGACTCTACCAGATATCACACATTACAGACAGAGACTCTACCAGATATCACACATTACAGAGACTACCAGATATCACACATTACAGACAGAGACTCTACCAGATATCACACATTACAGACAGAGAGACTCTACCAGATATCACACATTACAGACGGACACTCTACCAGATATCACACATTACAGAGACTCTACCAGATATCACACATTACAGACAGAGACTCTACCAGATATCACACATTACAGACAGAGAGACTCTACCAGATATCACACATTACAGAGACTCTACCAGATATCACACATTACAGACAGAGACTCTACCAGATATCACACATTACAGACAGAGACTCTACCAGATATCACACATTACAGACAGAGACTCTACCAGATATCACACATTACAGAGACTCTACCAGATATCACACATTACAGACAGAGACTCTACCAGATATCACACATTACAGACAGAGACTCTACCAGATATCACACATTACAGACAGAGACTCTACCAGATATCACACATTACAGAGACTCTACCAGATATCACACATTACAGACAGAGACTCTATCAGATATCACACATTACAGACAGAGACTCTACCAGATATCACACATTACAGACAGAGACTCTACCAGATATCACACATTACAGAGACTCTACCAGATATCACACATTACAGACAGAGACTCTACCAGATATCACACATTACAGACAGAGACTCTATCAGATATCACACATTACAGACAGAGACTCTACCAGATATCACACATTACAGAGACTCTACCAGATATCACACATTACAGACAGAGACTCTATCAGATATCACACATTACAGAGACTCTACCAGATATCACACATTACAGACAGAGAGACTCTACCAGATATCACACATTACAGACAGAGACTCTACCAGATATCACACATTACAGACAGAGACTCTACCAGATATCACACACACACACACACACACACACACACACACACACACACACACACACACACACACACACACACACAGAGACACACACACACACACACACACATACACCGAGACACGCACACACACACCGAGACACACACACATTCACACACACACACACATTCACACAGAGACACACACACACAGAGACACACACACACACACACACACACACACACACACACATACACCGAGACACACACACACATTCATACAGAGACACACACACACACACCGACACACACACACACATACACCGAGACACGCACACACACACCGAGACACACACACACATTCACACACACCGACACCCACCGACACACACACACCGACACACACACACCGACACACCGACACACACACACACACACACACACACACCGGGACACACACACACACCGGGACACACACACACACACACACACAGAGACACACACACACACACACACACACACACACACACACACACCGAGACACACACACACACTGAGACACACACACACACACGGAGAGACACACACACAAACACACACCGAGACACACACACACACACACACACACCGAGACACACATACACACACACACACACCGAGACACATATACACACACACCGAGACACACACACACACACACACTCACCGAGACACACACACACACACACACACCGAGACACACACACACACACACACCGAGACACACACACACACACACACCGAGACACACACACACACACCGAGACACACACACACACATACACCGATACACGCCCACACACACCGAGACACACACACACACACCGACACACACACACATTCACACAGAGACACACACACACACACACACCGACACACACACACACATACACACCGAGACACACACACACACAACGGGACACACACACACACACACCGAGACACACACACACACACTGAGACACACACACACACACCGAGACACACACACAAACACACACCGAGACACACACACACACACACCGAGACACACATACACACACACACACACCGAGACACACACACACACACACACAGAGACACACACACACACCGAGACACACACACACACCGAGACACACACACACCGACACACACACCGAGACACACACACACCGAGGCGCACACACACACCGAGGCACACACACACACACACACCGAGACACACACACACACACACCGACACACACACACACACACACACCGAGACACACACACACACCGAGGCGCACACACACACACCGAGGCACACACACACACACACCGAGACACACACACACACACACACCGAGACACACACACACCAAGACACACACACACACACACCGAGGCACACACACACACACACACACCGAGGCACACACACACACACACACACACACCGAGGCACACACACACACACACACCGAGGCACACACACACACACCGAGGCACACACACACACCGAGGCACACACACACACCGAGGCACACACACACACACACCGACACACACACACACACACACCGAGACACACACACACACACCGAGACACACACACACACCGACACACACACACACACACCGAGAAACACCAACGCACACCGAGACACACACGCACACACCAAGAGACACACACACGCACACACACACTCACCGAGACACACACCGAGACACACACCGTGACACACACACACACCCCGAGAAACACACACACACACCCCGAGACACACACACCGAGACACACACGCCGAGACACACACACACACACACCGACACACACACACACCGACACACACACGCACACACCGAGAGACACGCACACACACACTCACCGAGACACTGACACACACACACACACACCGAGACGCACACACTGAGACACACACACACCGAGACACACAGCCCGAGACACACACACACACACACACACTGAGACACACACCGAGACACACACACACACCGAGACACACACACACACCGAGACACACACACGCCGAGACACACACACGCCGAGACACACACACACACACACCCACACACACTGACACACAGCCCGAGACACACACACACACACCGAGACAGTCTTTTTTTGGCGTTGGTCCCTTTCCTGATTGGACCATGTGGTTGCCGTGCGGTTTCCAGGCCGCGCCCCTGCTGAGTGGTAATTGGTCTCCATGGCGTTGCCGCGTGGCGACGGAAGTTTGATTGACAGGTTGGCCACCTGCCCTGGCTGCAAACCAGGGGGAGAGATGGTGGGGAAGGGGGGTGGGGGGTTTGGTTGGGGTAAGGCGTGAAGGGGATGTGGGGGGTGGGGGGTTTGGTTGGGGTAAGGCGTGAAGGGGATGTGGGGGTGGGGGGTTTGGTTGGGGTAATGCGTGAAGGGGATGTGGGGATGTGGGGGTTTGGTTGGGGTAAGGCGTGAAGGGGATGTGGGGAGGTGGGGGATTTGGTTGGGGTAAGGCGTGAAGGGATGTGGGGGGGGTGGGTTTGGTTGGGGTAAGGCGTGAAGGGGATGTGGGGAGGTGGGGGTTTGGTTGGGGTAAGGCGTGAAGGGATGTGGGGGTGGGGGGTTTGGTCGGGGTAAGGTGTGAAGGGGATGTGGGGGTGGGGGTTTGGTTGGGGTAAGGCGTGAAGGGGATGTGGGGGTGGGGGGTTTGGTTGGGGTAAGGCGTGAAGGGATGTGGGGGGGTGGGTTTGGTTGGGGTAAGGCGTGAAGGGGATGTGGGGAGGTGGGGGTTTGGTTGGGGTAATGAGTGAAGGGGATGTGGGGGTGGGGGGTTTGGTCGGGGTAAGGTGTGAAGGGGATGTGGGGGTGGGGGGTTTGGTTGGGGTAAGGCGTGAAGGGGATGTGGGGGTGGGGGTTTGGTTGGGGTAAGGCGTGAAGGGGATGTGGGGGGTGGGGGGTTTGGTTGGGGTAAGGCGTGAAGGGGATGTGGGGGAGGTGGGGGTTTGGTTGGGGTAAGGCGTGAAGGGGAGGTGGGGAGGTGGGGGGTTTGTTTGGGGTAAGGCGTGAAGGGGATGTGGGGGAGGTGGGGGTTTGGTTGGGGTAAGGCGTGAAGGGGATGTGGGGGGTGGGGGGTTTGGTTGGGGTAAGGCGTGAAGGGGATGTGGGGGGGTGGGGGTTTGGTTGGGGTAAGGCGTGAAGGGGATGTGGGGAGGGTGGGGGTTTGGTTGGGGTAAGGCGTGAAGGGGATGTGGGGGGTGGGGGGTTTGGTTGGGGTAAGGCGTGAAGGGGATGTGGGGGGGGTGGGGGGTTTGGTTGGGGTAAGGCGTGAAGGGGCTATGGGGGGTGGGGGGTTGGTTGGGGTAAGGTGTGAAGAGGATGTGGTGGGGTTTGGTTGGGGTAAGGCGTGAAGGGGATATTGGGGTGGGGGGTTTGGCTGGGGTAAGGCGTGAAGGGGATGTGGGGAGGGTGGGGGGTTTGGTTGGGGTAAGGCGTGAAGGGGATGTGGGGGGTTTGGTTGGGGTAAGGCGTGAAGGGGATATTGGGGTGGGGGGTTTGGCTGGGGTAAGGCGTGAAGGGGATGTGGGGAGGGTGGGGGGTTTGGTTGGGGTAAGGCGTGAAGGGGATGTGGGGGTGGGGGGTTTGGTTGGGGTAAGGCGTGAAGGGGATGTGGGGGTTTGGTTGGGGTAAGGCGTGAAGGGGATATTGGGGTGGGGGGTTTGGCTGGGGTAAGGCGTGAAGGGGATATTGGGGTGGGGGGTTTGGCTGGGGTAAGGCGTGAAGGGGATGTGGGGAGGGTGGGGGGTTTGGTTGGGGTAAGGCGTGAAGGGGATGTGGGGGTTTGGTTGGGGTAAGGCGTGAAGGGGATATTGGGGTGGGGGTTTGGCTGGGGTAAGGCGTGAAGGGGATGTGGGGAGGGTGGGGGGTTTGGTTGGGGTAAGGCGTGAAGGGGATGTGGGGGGGTGGGGGGTTTGGTTGGGGTAAGGAGTGAAGGGGATGTGGGGGGTGGGGGGTTTGGTTGGGGTAAGGCGTGAAGGGGTTTGGTTGGGGTAAGGTGTGAAGGGGATATGGGGGGTTTGGTCGGGGTAAGGCGTGAAGGGCATATGGGGATGTGGGGGGGTTTGGTTGGGGTAAGGCGTGAAGGGCATATGGGGATGTGGGGGGTTTGGTTGGGGTAAGGCATGAAGGGCATATGGGGATGTGGGGGGGTTTGGTTGGGGTAAGGTGTGAAGGGGATATGGGGGGTTTGGTCGGGGTAAGGCGTGAAGGGCATATGGGGATGTGGGGGGTTTGGTTGGGGTAAGGCGTGAAGGGCATATGGGGATGTGGGGGGTTTGGTTGGGGTAAGGCATGAAGGGCATATGGGGATGTGGGGGGGTTTGGTTGGGGTAAGGCGTGAAGGGCATATGGGGATGTGGGGGGGTTTGGTTGGGGTGAAAGAGAGTTGAGAGAGGGAGAAAATGGGGGGTGGGGGAGAACCATACTGTCACGTGTTGGTGGGCTGGGTGTAGTCCAAAATCTTCTGCCACTTACATTTAGGGGAGGGCCGTCTCACCCCGCGAGCTGCACATGTGTGTTTGTCCTTCATGCTAATCGCAGTGGCGGAGTATCACAGCATCGTTTGTGCAACAGTTCTTAGTCAGAGAGGAAAAGGACAATAATATCCTAAAATATTTTGTCAGCATTTCAATATAATCAAGGTCCAATGGGAAACACTGACCAACACTTTGGTTCCTACTCTGTCACAATTGCTCCTCCCTTTTAATTTTTTTTTCCTTCGTCGTCATGCCAACAAAACTGCGCCCAACCCAAAATTCCAATGATCGTTCTATTTCTAGGATTCCAACAGTTTACCACAGTGTTTTGATGTAGAATCGCAAGTAACATCACAATATTTGGCACAAAAATCGCAATTATAAATTTTTTGGCACATTATCGTTATTGTGTTTGTGTGTGTGTGTGACATCACCCATGCTCTCTGGCCTCCCCCTTTGTGAGGTTAAACACACTGAGAGGGTGTCTGACACACACACACACACGGAGACACACACACACACACACCGAGACACACACACACACACACACGGAGACACACACACACACACCGAGACACAC
>NW_027009122.1:40000-42500 GCF_036934945.1 Oncorhynchus masou masou | reverse complement strand
AGTTAGGGGTAGTTAGGGGTAGTTAGGGGTAGTTAGGGGTAGTTAGAGATAGTTAGGGGTAGTTAGAGATAGTTAGTTAGGGGTAGTTAGAGGTAGAGGTAGTTAGGGGATAGTTAGAGATAGTTAGGGGCAGTTAGAGATAGTTAGGGGATAGTTAGAGGTAGTTAGGGTATAGTTAGGGGATAGTTAGGGGATAGTTAGAGATAGTTAGGGGATAGTTAGAGAGGGGATAGTTAGAGATAGTTAGAGGTAGTTAGGGGTAGTTAGAGATAGTTAGGGGTAGTTAGGGGTAGTTAGAGATAGTTAGGGGTAGTTAGGGGTAGTTAGGGGATAGTTAGAGATAGTTAGGGGATAGTTAGAGATAGTTAGAGATAGTTAGGGGATAGTTAGTTAGTTAGGGGTAGTTAGAGGTAGTTAGGGGATAGTTAGAGATAGTTAGGGGATAGTTAGAGATAGTTAGGGGCAGTTAGAGATAGTTAGGGGTAGTTAGAGATAGTTAGGGGATAGTTAGAGATAGTTAGGGGTAGTTAGAGATAGTTAGGGGCAGTTAGAGATAGTTAGGGGATAGTTAGAGGTAGTTAGGGTATAGTTAGGGGATAGTTAGGGATAGTTAGGGGATAGTTAAGAGAGAGAGATAGTTAGAGATAGTTGGGGGATAGTTAGGGTTGTTAGAGATAGTTGGGAGATAGTTACAGATAGTTGGGGGATAGTTATAGATGGTTGGGGGATAGTTAGAGATAGTTAGAGATAGTTGGGATGGTTAGGAGATAGTTGGGGATGGTTAGGAGATAGTTGGGGATGTTTAGGAGATAGTTAGGGGATCGTTAGGAGATAGTTGGGGGATAGTTAGAGATAGTTGGGGGATAGTTAGAGATAGTTGGGGGATCGGGAGAGAGAGAGGAGAGAGAGAGATGGGGGAGGACAGCGAGAGAATCAGAGAGGTGTTTGATGAAGGCTCAAGGCTGTGTGTCAGTGTTTGTCTAAAGGCTAAAGTGCCCTCTCTGCTAAACATGGTGGATGTTGTTAGCGGTGTGTACTGTACAACATATGGTGTGTGTGTGTGTGTGTGTGTGTGTGTGTGTGTGTGTGTGTGTGTGTGTGTGTGTGTGTGTGTGTGTGTGTGTGTGTTCCTCACACAGTAAGCTGACGACAGGAGTTACATTTTCATGTCTGAGGGTTGGTATCCCTCAGGGCTCTACTATAGGGCCCTCCTCCTTTGGGTTTTTTACACACACACCGTACCATCACACACACACACACACACACACACACACACACACACACACACACACACACACACACCGTACCATCACACACTTCAGTCCTTCTGATACAGATGTTAGAACAGACGGCCCAGTAGAACGGGGAGTTATTTGGCAGTTTGTCGTGTGTGTGTGTGTGTGTGTGTGTGTGTGTGTGTGTGTGTGTGTGATGGTACGGTGTGTGTGTGTGTTTGATGGTACGGTGTGTGTGTGTGTGTGTGTGTGTGTGTGTGCCATCAACACACTGAAATATCTGTTTTGTTAAATCTCTGACTCAATGACAGCGAAGACTGTTGGTTAATGATTTAATTCAGAATAATGATTGATTTTGAATGATTGATTTGTTGTTGTTGTTGTTGTTGTTTTTCAGACGGTGGCGAGGTTACCTGGTTGATAGCGGACAGAGACAGAGAGGTGGGTCTCTCTCTGTGTGGATTTAGGTCCAGTTTCCTCCACATGACACAGATGTTTATATACATTTATTTTCATGAATAATTCATAAATAAATCATTTTTATAGAAATAAAACTTGATTAAAAAAATAATAATAAATAATAATTATAATATTATAATAATAATAAATACTAATAATTATAGTAATAATAAAATAATTATAATATAATAATAATAATAATAAATACTAATTATAATCTAATAATAATAAATAATAATTATAATATAATAATAATAATAATAAAATAATTATAATTATAATAATTATAATATAATAATAAATACTAATAATTATAGTAATAATAAAATAATTATAATTATAATATAATAATAATAATAATAAATACTAATTATAATCTAATAATAATAATAAATAATAACGATAATATAATAACTAATAATAATAAAATAATTATAATTGTGATAATTATAATATAATATTAATAATAAAATAATAATAAATAATAATTATATATAATATAATAATAAATTATAATATAATAATAAATTATAATAATAATATAATAATAATAAAATAATAATATAATACATTTATATATAAATATAAATAATAAAATCTTGATTGATTTTGATTGGCAGGCTCAGATCGTGAACCGGCGTGGGGGCGGTCCTCCGGGGAAGCGGGTGCCGACCCGTTACTATGTCGACAAGAACGTCACCTGTCACAGCTGTAAGAGGACTGGACACCTCTCCAAGAGCTGCCCTACGCCCCCGGTAACACACACACACACACACACACACACACACACACACACACACACACAC
>NW_027009122.1:35000-37500 GCF_036934945.1 Oncorhynchus masou masou | reverse complement strand
CCCAGAGATATGGAGACAGTACCACATCACGGTAAGTGTGTGTGTGTGTGTGTGATATAGACCTCAGCCTAAGAGAAAAGAGCAGCTTGTTTGTCAATTAAAAGACGTGATAAAGCATGAAATGGGCTGCCAACAACCTCACGGGAGCAGACTGTGTCTGTAGACAGGGGTGGTCTGTCTGTCTGTCACTCTCCTCTATGGAGATTAATTAGCCTGCTCAGTTTAATGGAAGGAGCTGCTTCATGAGACTACTGTAGGAGAGAGGAGGAGGAGGGAGGGAGGAGGGAGAGAGGAGGGAGGAAGAGGAGGAGGAGGGAGGGGAGGGAGAGAGGAGGGGGGAAGAGGAGGAGGAGGGAGGGAGAGAGGAGGAGGAGGGAGAGAGAGGAGGGAGGGAGGGAGGAGGGAGAGAGGAGGGAGGAAGAGGAGGAGGAGGGAGGGAGGAGGGAGGGAGGAGGGAGAGAGGAGGGAGGAAGAGGAGGAGGGGGAGAGGAGGAGGGAGAAAAGAGGGAGAAGAGGAGAGAGGAGGAGGAGGGAGAGAGGAGGGAGGAAGAGGAGGAGGGGGAGAGGAGGAGGGAGAAAAGAGGGAGAAGAGGAGAGAGGAGGAGGGAGGGAGGAGGAGGGAGAGAGGAGGGAGGAAGAGGAGGAGGGGGAGAGGAGGAGGGAGAAAAGAGGGAGAAGAGGAGAGAGGAGGAGGGAGGGAGGAGGAGGAGGGAGAGAGAGAGAGGAGGGAGAGAGGAGGAGGAGGGAGAGAGGAGGAGGAGGGAGAGATGAGGAGGCAGCCAGCCTCTTGGTGTAGTCGTGAGTCATGATGCTAAGTGTGATTTTGAGAAACCTGGAAAACCAAAACCATACATTTATTTAAGAACATAAATGTGGGCTATTTACTTTAAAAAAAAGTTTTTATAAAATCCACAATCGAAGGACAAACATCATTGTGGTAATTCATATCTTGTAGCAAAACTTGTACCTAAGACTTTAATCTCAAGAGAAGATTAAAGGTTAAAGGTTTAAATATTATCTTACTTAGTAGTCCTGATCAAATAGGCCTAGAAAATACACTGAATTAATTTTCAGTCATTTAAAAAGTAAAGCCATGTTTTTCTACACGATACCACAACCAATATTTCAGACGGGATCAATGCATTACAATGTACCAGAAAAAGCTAAATCTAAACCAGTGGGGCAACCTCCCCCCAGACACTCCTCCCTGCTGGCTACTCTATGTACTCTATGTACCTGCAGTGGTAGTGACATTTAAACTATAGTCATTTAGCTGACGTTCTGAGCCAGCGCCACATACAGGACATTCATCTAGAGTAGAGGTAGGACCACCTCATACCTCCAGGTAGAGTCAGGACCACCTCATACCTCCAGGTAGAGACAGGACCACCTCATACCTCCAGGTAGAGTCAGGACCACCTCATACCTCCAGGTAGAGTCAGGACCACCTCATACCTCCAGGTAGAGTCAGGACCACCTCATACCTCCAGGTAGAGTCAGGACCACCTCATACCTCCAGGTAGAGACAGGACCACCTCATACCTCCAGGTAGAGTCAGGACCACCTCATACCTCCAGGTAGAGTCAGGACCACCACCTCATACCTCCAGGTAGAGTCAGGACCACCTCATACCTCCAGGTAGAGTCAGGACCACCTCATACCTCCAGGTAGAGTCAGGACCACCTCATACCTCCAGGTAGAGTCAGGACCACCACCTCATACCTCCAGGTAGAGTCAGGACCACCACCTCATACCTCCAGGTAGAGTCAGGACCACCACCTCATACCTCCAGGTAGAGTCAGGACCACCACCTCATACCTCCAGGTAGAGTCAGGACCACCACCTCATACCTCCAGGTAGAGTCAGGACCACCACCTCATACCTCCAGGTAGAGTCAGGACCACCACCTCATACCTCCAGGTAGAGTCAGGACCACCACCTCATACCTCCAGGTAGAGTCAGGACTACCACCTCATACCTCCAGGTAGAGTCAGGACCACCTCATACCTCCAGGTAGAGTCAGGACCACCACCTCATACCTCCAGGTAGAGTCAGGACCACCTCATACCTCCAGGTAGAGTCAGGACCACCACCTCATACCTCCAGGTAGAGTCAGGACCACCACCTCATACCTCCAGGTAGAGTCAGGACCTACTCATACCTCCAGGTAGAGTCAGGACCACCTCATACCTCCAGGTAGAGTCAGGACCACCTCCTACCTCCAGGTAGAGTCAGGACCACCACCTCATACCTCCAGGTAGAGTCAGGACCCCCTCCTACCTCCAGGTAGAGTCAGGACCACCACCTCATACCTCCAGGTAGAGTCAGGACCACCACCTCATACCTCCAGGTAGAGTCAGGACCACCACCTCATACCTCCAGGTAGAGTCAGGACCACCACCTCATACCTCCAGGTAGAGTCAGGACCACCACCTCATACCTCCAGGTAGAGTCAGGACCACCACCTCATACCTCCAGGTAGAGTCAGGACCACCTCATA
>NW_027009122.1:0-22500 GCF_036934945.1 Oncorhynchus masou masou | reverse complement strand
TCTCTCTCTCTCTCTCTCTCTGTCTCTCTCTCTGTCTCTGTCTCTCCCTCTCTCTCTCTCTCTGTCTCTCTCTCTGTCTCTCTGTCTCTCTCTCTGTCTCTCTCTCTGTCTCTCTCTCTGTCTCTCTCTCTCAATTCAATTCTCTCTCTCTGTCTCTCTCTCTGTCTCTCTCTCTGTCTCTCTGTCCCTCTCTGTCTCTCTCTGTCTCTCCCTCTCTCTCTCTGTCTCTCTGTGTCTCTCTCGCTCTGTCTCTCTCTCTCTCTCTGTCTCTCTCTCTGTCTCTGTCTCTCCCTCTCTCTCGCTCTGTCTCTCTCTCTCTCAATTCAATTCAATTCAATTCAAGGGGCTTTATTGGCATGGGAAACATGTGTTAACATTGCCAAAGCAAGTAAGGTATATAATATATACATCTCTCTCTCTCTGTCTCTCTCTCTGTCTCTCTCTCTGTCTCTGTCTCTCCCTCTCTCTCTCTCTGTCTCTCCCTCTCTCTCTCTGTCTCTGTCTCTCTCTCTCTGTCTCTCTGTGTCTCTCTCTCTCTGTCTCTCTCTCTCTCTCTCAATTCAATTCTCTCTCTGTCTCTCTCTCTCAATTCAATTCTCTCTCTGTCTCGCTGTCTCTCTGCTCGGACGGGCGGTCAAGTTTCATTTTCCGCAGTGTGTTTGTGAGAGAGATAGAAACAGGGTTTAACATCCTGACAGAGACCAACCCCCCCCCCCCCCCCCCTCCACATGTCCCTGACAAGGGAAACCTCTCTATAATGTGTTTCAATAGATATTCAATAACCTACAAATTGATTTAAATAGATTATCCTATATCCTATTTTCCACTCTGCATGCTGTGACCAGATTACCACTGCTCCCATGAAAGACCGCTTTCTGTGTGTGTGTGTGTGTGTATGTGTGTGTGTGTGTGTGTGTGTGTGTGACGTGGCATTTCACCGCAGTTCTTCTGTGAATCAAATTATCATTATCTACATTCCTAGAGGCTGGGTGGGGATTCTCTCCTCCATCCCTCTCTCTCTCTCTACCCCTCTTCCCTCTCTCTCTCTCTACTCCCTTCTCTCTCTCTCTACCCCCTTCTCTCTCTCTCTCTCTACCCCTTCCCTCTCTCTCTCTCTCTCTCTACCCCTCTTCCCTCTCTCTCTACCCCTCTTTCCTCTCTCTCTCTACCCCTCTTCCCTCTCTCTCTCTCTCTCTCTCTCTACCCCTTCTCTCTCTCTCTCTACCCCTTCTCTCTCTCTCTCTACCCCCTTCTCTCTCTACCCCTTCTCTCTCTCTACCCCTTCTCTCTCTCTCTACCCCTCTTCCCTCTCTCTCTCTCTACCCCTCTTCCCTCTCTCTCTCTACCCCTCTTCCCTCTCTCTCTCTCTACCCCTCTTCCCTCTCTCTCTCTCTACCCCCTTCTCTCTCTCTCTCTCTCTACCCTTCTTCCCTCTCTCTCTCTCTCTCTCTCTCTCTCTCTCTCTCTACCCCTCTTCCCTCTCTCTCTCTACCCCCTTCTCTCTCTCTCTCTCTACCCCCTTCTCTCTCTCTCTACCCCCTTCTCTCTCTCTCTACCCCCTTCTCTCTCTCTACCCCCTTCCCTCTACCCCCTCTTCCCTCTCTCTCTACCCCTATCTTCCCTCTCTCTCTACCCCTCTTCCCTCTCTCTCTACCCCTCTTCCATCTCTCTCTACCCCTCTTCCCTCTCTCTCTCTACCCCTCTTCCCTCTCTCTCTACCCCTCTTCCCTCTCTCTCTCTCTCTACCCCCTTCTCTCTCTCTCTCTACCCCCTTCTCTCTCTCTCTCTACCCCCTTCTCTCTCTCTCTCTACCCCCTTCTCTCTCTCTACCCCCCTTCTCTCTCTCCCTCTCTCTACCCCTCTTCCCTCTCTCTACCCCTCTTCCCTCTCTCTCTACCCCTCTTCCCTCTCTCTCTACCCCTCTTCCCTCTCTCTCTCTACCCCTCTTCCCTCTCTCTCTCTCTCCCCCCTTCTCTCTCTCTACCCCCTTCTCTCTCGCTCTACCCCGTTCTCTCTCTCTCTCTCTACCCCCTTCTCTCTCTCCACCCCCTTTCTCTCTCTCTACCCCCTTCTCTCTCTACCCCCTTCTCTCTCTCTCCCTCTCTCTACCCCTCTTTCCTCTCTCTCTCTACCCCTCTTCCCTCTCTCTACCCCTCTTCCCTCTCTCTCTCTACCCCCTCTTCCCTCTCTCTCTCTACCCCCTCTTCCCTCTTCCTCTCTCCCCCCTCTCTCTCTCTCTACCCCCTTCTCTCTCTCTCTCTCTACCCCGTTCTCTCTCTCTCTACCCCCTTCTCTCTCTCTACCCCCTTCTCTCTCTCTCTCTACCCCCTTCTCTCTCTCCACCCCCCTTCTCTCTCTCTCTACCCCCTTCTCTCTCTCTCTACCCCCTTCTCTCTCTCTCCACCCCCTTCTCTCTCTCTCCCCCTTCTCTCTCTCTCTCTCTACCCCTTCTCTCTCTCCACCCCCTTCTCTCTCTCTCTACCCCCTTCTCTCTCTCCCACCCCCTCTTCTCTCTCTCTACCCCCTTCTCTCTCTCTCTCTCTCTCCACCCCCCTTCTCTCTCCCTCTCTCTCTCTACCCCCTTCTCTCTCTCTCTCTCTACCCCCTTTCCCTCTCTCTCTCCTCTCCTCCATCCCTCTCTCTCTCCTCCTCTCCTCCATCCCTCTCTCTCCTCCTCTCCTCCATCCCTCTCTCTCTCTCTCCTCTCCAGTGTGTGGCAGGGGGTTAAGGGCTTTGTGAACCAGGCAGACACAAAGAGAGGGCCAGCCTTTACACCCCTCTCTGATTCCAGCAACAGTTGACAGTGCATGTCAGAACAAAAACCAAGCCGTGAGGTGAAAGGAATTGTCCGTAAAGCTCAGAGACAAGATTGTGTGGAGGCACAGATCTGGGGAAGGGGTACCAAAACATTTCTGCAGCGTTGAAGGTCCCCAAGAACACAGTGGCCTCCATCTTAAATGGAAGAAGTTTGGAACCACCCCGGCCAAACTGGCCAATCAGGTAGCAGACAGAGGAGGGGGGGACTCAGGTAGCAGACAGAGGAGGGGGACTCAGGTAGCAGACAGAGAAGGAGGGGGGGACTCAGGTAGCAGACAGAGGAGGAGGGGGGAGAGGACTCAGGTAGCAGACAGAGGAGGGGGGAGAGGACTCAGGTAGCAGACAGAGGAGGGGGGGGACTCAGGTAGCAGACAGAGGAGGAGAGGGGGAGAGGACTCAGGTAGCAGCCAGAGGGGGGAGAGAGGACTCAGGTAGCAGACAGAAGAGGAGGGGGGAGAGAGGACTCAGGTAGCAGACAGAGGAGGAGGGGGAGAGAGGACTCAGGTAGCAGACAGAAGAGGAGGGGGGAGGACTCAGGTAGCAGACAGAGAAGGAGGGGGGGACTCAGGTAGCAGACAGAAGAGGAGGGGGAGGACTCAGGTAGCAGACAGAGAAGGAGGGGGGACTCAGGTAGCAGACAGAAGAGGAGGGGGAGGACTCAGGTAGCAGACAGAGGAGGAGGGGGAGAGAGGACTCAGGTAGCAGACAGAGGAGGAGGGGGAGAGAGGACTCAGGTAGCAGACAGAGGAGGAGGGGGAGAGAGGACTCAGGTAGCAGCCAGAGGGGGGGAGAGAGGACTCAGGTAGCAGACAGAGGAGGAGGGGGGAGAGAGGACTCAGGTAGCAGACAGAGGAGGAGGGGGGAGAGAGGACTCAGGTAGCAGACAGAGGAGGAGGGGGAGAGAGGACTCAGGTAGCAGACAGAGGAGGAGGGGGAGAGAGGACTCAGGTAGCAGCCAGAGGGGGAGAGAGGACTCAGGTAGCAGACAGAAGAGGAGGGGGGAGGACTCAGGTAGCAGACAGAGGGGGAGGGGGGAGGACTCAGGTAGCAGACAGAGGAGGAGGGGGGAGAGAGGACTCAGGTAGCAGACAGAGGAGGAGGGGAGAGAGGACTCAGGTAGCAGACAGAAGAGGAGGGGGAGAGAGGACTCAGGTAGCAGACAGAAGAGGAAGGGGAGAGAGGACTCAGGTAGCAGCCAGAGGGGGGGAGAGAGGACTCAGGTAGCAGACAGAGGAGGAGGGGGAGAGGACTCAGGTAGCAGACAGAGGAGGAGAGGGAGAGAGGACTCAGGTAGCAGACAGAGGAGCTGGGGAGAGGACACAGGTAGCAGACAGAAGAGGAGGGGGAGGACTCAGGTAGCAGCCAGAGGGGGAGAGGACACAGGTAGCAGACAGAGGAGGAGAGGGGAGAGAGGACTCAGGTAGCAGACAGAGGAGGAGGGGGAGAGAGGACTCAGGTAGCAGACAGAGGAGGAGGGGGAGAGAGGACTCAGGTAGCAGACAGAGGAGGAGGGGGGGAGAGAGGACTCAGGTAGCAGACAGAGGAGGAGGGGGGAGAGAGGACTCAGGTAGCAGACAGAGGAGGAGGGGAGAGAGGACTCAGGTAGCAGACAGAGGAGGAGGGGAGAGGACTCAGGTAGCAGCCAGAAGGGGGAGAGAGGACTCAGGTAGCAGACAGAGGAGGAGGGGGAGAGAGGACTCAGGTAGCAGACAGAGGATGGAGGGGGGAGAGAGGACTCAGGTAGCAGACAGAAGGGGGGGAGAGGACTCAGGTAGCAGACAGAGGAGGAGGGGGAGAGAGGACTCAGGTAGCAGACAGAAGAGGGGGGAGAGAGGACTCAGGTAGCAGACAGAGGCGGAGGGGGGACGACTCAGGTAGCAGACGGAAGAGGGGGGAGAGGACTCAGGTAGCAGCCAGAGGAGGAGGGGGGAGAGAGGACTCAGGTAGCAGACAGAGGAGGAGGGGGAGAGAGGACTCAGGTAGCAGACAGAAGAGGGGGGAGAGAGGACTCAGGTAGTAGACAGAGGAGGAGGGGGAGAGAGGACTCAGGTAGCAGCCAGAGGAGGAGGGGGGAGAGGACTCAGGTAGCAGCCAGAAGGGGGAGAGAGGACTCAGGTAGCAGCCAGAAGGGGGAGAGAGGACTCAGGTAGCAGACAGAAGGGGGAGAGAGGACTCAGGTAGCAGACAGAGGAGGAGGGGGAGAGAGGACTCAGGTAGCAGACAGAGGAGGAGGGGGAGAGAGGACTCAGGTAGCAGACAGAGGAGGAGGGGGAGAGAGGACTCAGGTAGCAGACAGAAGGGGGAGAGAGGACTCAGGTAGCAGACAGAGGAGGAGGGGGAGAGAGGACTCAGGTAGCAGACAGAGGAGGAGGGGGAGAGAGGACTCAGGTAGCAGACAGAGGAGGAGGGGGAGAGAGGACTCAGGTAGCAGACAGAAGGGGGGAGAGAGGACTCAGGTAGCAGACAGAAGGGGGAGAGGGACTCAGGTAGCAGACAGAGGAGGAGGGGGAGAGAGGACTCAGGTAGTAGACAGAGGAGGAGGGGGAGAGAGGACTCAGGTAGCAGCCAGAGGAGGAGGGGGAGAGAGGACTCAGGTAGCAGCCAGAAGGGGGAGAGAGGGACTCAGGTAGCAGCCAGAAGGGGGAGAGAGGACTCAGGTAGCAGACAGAGTAGGAGGGGGAGGACTCAGGTAGCAGCCAGAAGGGGGAGAGAGGACTCAGGTAGCAGACAGAGGAGGAGGGGGGAGAGAGGACTCAGGTAGCAGACAGAGGAGGAGGGGGAGAGAGGACTCAGGTAGCAGACAGAGGAGGAGGGGAGAGAGGACTCAGGTAGCAGACAGAAGGGGGAGAGAGGACTCAGGTAGCAGACAGAAGGGGGAGAGAGGACTCAGGTAGCAGACAGAGGAGGAGGGGGGAGAGAGGACTCAGGTAGCAGACAGAGGAGGAGGGGAGAGAGGACTCAGGTAGCAGACAGAGGAGGAGGGGGGAGAGAGGACTCAGGTAGCAGACAGAGGAGGAGGGGGAGAGAGGACTCAGGTAGCAGACAGAGGAGGAGGGGGAGAGAGGACTCAGGTAGCAGACGGAAGAGGGGGGAGAGAGGGACTCAGGTAGCAGACAGAGGAGGAGGGGAGAGAGGACTCAGGTAGCAGACGGAAGAGGGGGGGAGAGAGGACTCAGGTAGCAGACAGAGGAGGAGGGGGAGAGAGGACTCAGGTAGCAGACAGAGGATGGAGGGGGAGAGAGGACTCAGGTAGCAGACAGAAGGGGGAGAGGACTCAGGTAGCAGACAGAGGAGGAGGGGGAGAGAGGACTCAGGTAGCAGACAGAAGAGGGGGAGAGAGGACTCAGGTAGCAGACAGAGGAGGAGGGGGACGACTCAGGTAGCAGACGGAAGAGGGGGGGGAGAGAGGACTCAGGTAGCAGCCAGAGGAGGAGGGGGAGAGAGGACTCAGGTAGCAGACAGAGGAGGAGGGGGAGAGAGGACTCAGGTAGCAGACAGAAGAGGGGGAGAGAGGACTCAGGTAGTAGACAGAGGAGGAGGGGGAGAGAGGACTCAGGTAGCAGCCAGAGGAGGAGGGGGGAGAGAGGACTCAGGTAGCAACCAGAAGGGGGGAGAGAGGACTCAGGTAGCAGCCAGAAGGGGGGAGAGAGGACTCAGGTAGCAGACAGAGTAGGAGGGGGAGGACTCAGGTAGCAGCCAGAAGGGGGAGAGAGGACTCAGGTAGCAGACAGAGTAGGAGGGGGAGGACTCAGGTAGCAGACAGAGGAGGAGGGGGAGAGAGGACTCAGGTAGCAGACAGAGGAGGAGGGGGAGAGAGGACTCAGGTAGCAGACAGAGGAGGAGGGGAGAGAGGACTCAGGTAGCAGACAGAAGGGGGAGAGAGGACTCAGGTAGCAGACAGAGGAGGAGGGGGAGAGAGGGACTCAGGTAGCAGACAGAGGAGGAGGGGGAGAGAGGACTCAGGTAGCAGACAGAGGAGGAGGGGGAGAGAGGACTCAGGTAGCAGACAGAAGGGGGAGAGAGGACTCAGGTAGCAGACAGAAGGGGGGAGAGAGGACTCAGGTAGCAGACAGAGGAGGAGGGGGAGAGAGGACTCAGGTAGCAGACAGAGGAGGAGGGGGAGAGAGGACTCAGGTAGCAGACAGAGGAGGAGGGGGAGAGAGGACTCATGTAGCAGACAGAGGAGGAGGGGGAGAGGGACTCAGGTAGCAGACAGAGGAGGAGGGGGAGAGAGGACTCAGGTAGCAGACGGAAGAGGGGGAGAGAGGACTCAGGTAGCAGACAGAGGAGGAGGGGGAGAGAGGACTCAGGTAGCAGACGGAAGAGGGGGGGAGAGAGGACTCAGGTAGCAGACAGAGGAGGAGGGGGAGAGAGGACTCAGGTAGCAGACGGAAGAGGGGGAGAGAGGACTCAGGTAGCAGACAGAGGAGGAGGGGGGAGAGAGGACTCAGGTAGCAGCCAGAAGGGGGAGAGAGGACTCAGGTAGCATACAGAGGAGGAGGGGGAGAGAGGACTCAGGTAGCAGACAGAAGGGGGGAGAGAGGACTCAGGTAGCAGCCAGAGGGGGAGGGGGAGAGAGGACTCAGGTAGCAGACAGAAGGGGGGAGAGAGGACTCAGGTAGCAGCCAGAGGAGGGGGGGGGGACTCAGGTAGCAGACAGAGGAGGGGGGGGAGACTCAGGTAGCAGCCAGAGGAGGGGGGGGGGACTCAGGTAGCAGACAGAGGAGGGGGGGGAGACTCAGGTAGCAGCCAGAGGGGGAAACTGAAGACTTAAATTCCATTTATAGAAGGTCAAGTTGAAACCCAATCCGGTCCATGCATCAAATACCGGTATATAGTCAAATACGCTGTACCACCCAGCCCTCGGGTGTGTGTGTGTTGGGTATAACAGTGTGTGTGTGTGTGTGTGTGTTGGGTATAACAGTGTGGGCTGTGTGTGTGTGTGTATGTTTTGGGTATAACAGTGTGGGCTGTGTGTGTGTGTGTGTGTGTGTGTGTGTGTGTGTGTGTGTGTGTGTGTGTGTGTGTGTGTGTGTGTGTGTGTGTGTGTGTGTATGTTTTGGGTATAACAGTGTGGGCTGTGTGTGTGTGTGTGTGTGTGTGTGTGTGTGTGTGTGTGTGTGTGTGTGTGTGTGTGTGTGTGTGTGTGTATGTTTTGGGTATAACAGTGTGGGCTGTGTGTGTGTGTGTGGGGGGGCTGTGTGTGTGTGTATGTTTTGGGTATAACAGTGTGGGCTGTGTGTGTGTGTGTGGGGGGGCTGTGTGTGTGTGTATGTTTTGGGTATAACAGTGTGGGCTGTGTGTGTGTGTGTGTGTGTGTATGTTTTGGGTATAACAGTGTGGGCTGTGTGTGTGTGTGTGGGGGGGCTGTGTGTGTGTGTGTATGTTTTGGGTATAACAGTGTGTGTGTGTGTGTGTGTATGTTTTGGGTATAACAGTGTGGGCTGTGTGTGTGTGTGTGTTTTGGGTATAACAGTGTGGGCTGTGTGTGTGTGTGGGGGGGCTGTGTGTGTGTGTGGGGGGGCTGTGTGTGTGTGTGGGGGGGGCTGTGTGTGTGTGTGTATGTTTTGGGTATAACAGTGTGGGCTGTGTGTGTGTGTATGTTTTGGGTATAACAGTGTGGGCTGTGTGTGTGTGTGGGGGGGCTGTGTGTGTGTGTGGGGGGGCTGTGTGTGTGTGTATGTTTTGGGTATAACAGTGTGGGCTGTGTGTGTGTGTGTGTGTGTGTGTGTGTGTATGTTTTGGGTATAACAGTGTGGGCTGTGTGTGTGTGTGTGGGGGGGCTGTGTGCGTGTGTATGTTTTGGGTATAACAGTGTGTGTGTGTGTGTGTGTGTGTGTTTTGGGTATAACAGTGTGGGCTGTGTGTGGGCTTTAGGATTAACAGGGCTTTGCCTCCAGCCAAACCAAGAAGCCGAAGAGAGTACAGCTTAGTGTGGTGTGGTGTGTGTGTGTGTGTGTGTGTGTGTGTGTGTGTGTGTGTGTGTGTGTGTGTGTGTGTGTGTGTGTGTGTGTGTGTGTGTGTGTGTCGCTACGGATGGCTGGTCGTGTCCACACCGACGAACCTCTCTGACTGAACATTCCGTGGTCTCCTTTATTGGTCCGACCGGCCCACGGGGATCCAACATGGCCGCCGTGGTGTCTGTCTGAAACCTGTCATGGCCGACCTCCTCCTCCTTCACCCCAGTAGAACGGTGGAACTACAGAAATGGACTTCACGTCCTGAATACAAGAAGAGTTATGTTTGGGGAGAATCCAACACAAACGCAGGGGGGCTGAGATGGGGATCTAGGATGAATTATATGGACTGGGAGGGGGGGCTGAGATGGGGATCTAGGATGAATTATATGGACTGGGAGGGGGGCTGAGATGGGGATCTAGGATGAATTATATGGACGGGGAGGGGGGGCTGAGATGGGGATCTAGGATGAATTATATGGACAGGGGGGCGGGATGGGGATCTAGGATGAATTATATGGACGGGGGGGGCTGAGATGGGGATCTAGGATGAATTATATGGACAGGGGGGCTGAGATGGGGATCTAGGATGAATTATATGGACAGGGGGCTGAGATGGGGATCTAGGATGAATTATATGGACAGGGGGGCGGGATGGGGATCTAGGATGAATTATATGGACAGGGGGGCTGAGATGGGGATCTAGGATGAATTATATGGACAGGGGGGGGCTGAGATGGGGATCTAGGATGAATTATATGGACAGGGGGGCTGAGATGGGGATCTAGGATGAATTATATGGACAGGGGGGCGGGATGGGGATCTAGGATGAATTATATGGACGGGGGGCTGAGATGGGGATCTAGGATGAATTATATGGACAGGGGGGCTGAGATGGGGATCTAGGATGAATTATATGGACAGGGGGGCTGAGATGGGGATCTAGGATGAATTATATGGACAGGGGGGGCTGAGATGGGGATCTAGGATGAATTAAATGGACGGGGGGGCTGAGATGGGGATCTAGGATGAATTATATGGACGGGGGGCTGAGATGGGGATCTAGGATGAATTATATGGACAGGGGGGCTGAGATGGGGATCTAGGATGAATTATATGGACAGGGGGGGCTGAGATGGGGATCTAGGATGAATTATATGGACAGGGGGGCTGAGATGGGGATCTAGGATGAATTGTATGGACAGGGGGGCTGAGATGGGGATCTAGGATGAATTATATGGACGGGGGGGCTGAGATGGGGATCTAGGATGAATTATATGGACGGGGGGGGCTGAGATGGGGATCTAGGATGAATTATATGGACGGGGGGGGGGGCTGAGATGGGGATCTAGGATGAATTATATGGACAGGGGGGCTGAGATGGGGATCTAGGATGAATTATATGGACAGGGGGGCTGAGATGGGGATCGAGGATGAATTATATGGACGGGGGGGGGGCTGAGATGTTTGGGGCAAATCCAACACAAACGCATGACTGAGTCCCACTCTTTGTATGTTCAAGCATGGTGGTGGCTGCATCATGTTATGGGTTTGCTTGTCTTCGGCAAAGACGAGTGATTTTTTGGGGGTGTGTTGTGTATAGATAGGTGAGAGAGAAAATCTATTTTCGGGCTGTAACGAGGGGTATGAATACCTTCTAAAAGCGCTGTACCTGATTTAGCTGCTGTTCCAAAAGTCTCTGGTTTGTTACAAGAAGAACATGAAAACCTCAGACTGTATCTTGAGTACCGCGATGGGGATCTAGGATGAATTATATGGACGGGGGGGCTGAGATGGGGATCTAGGATGAATTATATGGACGGGGGGGCTGAGATGGGGATCTAGGATGAATTATATGGACGGGGGGGCTGAGATGGGGATCTAGGATGAATTATATGGACAGGGGGGGGCTGAGATGGGGATCTAGGATGAATTATATGGACAGGGGGGCTGAGATGGGGATCTAGGATGAATTATATGGGGGGGGTTCTGGTTCTTGATCAACACTCCTCCGAATAGCTCAGTGAACACGAGCGTTGAAGTGTTTGGGTCTTCCAGGGACCCCATAGATTATGACCTCTCATCCCCCTCACCCTGACCTCTCACCCCCCTCACCCTGACCTCTCACCCTGACCTCCCACCCTCCTCACCCTGACCTCTCACCCCCCTCACCCTGACCTCTCACCCTGACCTCCCACCCTCCTCACCCTGACCTCTCATCCCCCTCACCCTGACCTCTCACCCTGACCTCCCACCCTCCTCACCCTGACCTCTCATCCCCCTCACCCTGACCTCTCATCCCCCTCACCCTGACCTCTCACCCCCCTCAGCCTAACCTCCCACCCTCCTCACCCTGACCTCTCATCCCCCTCACCCTGACCTCTCATCCCCCCTCACCCTGACCTCTCACCCCCCCTCACCCTGACCTCTCATCCCCTCTCACCCTGACCTCTCATCCCCCCTCACCCTGACCTCTCATCCCCCTCACCCTGACCTCTCACCCCCTCAGCCTAACCTCCCACCCTCCTCACCCTGACCTCTCATCCCCCTCACCCTGACCTCTCACCCTGACCTCTCATCCCCCTCACCCTGACCTCTCATCCCCCTCACCCTGACCTCTCACCCCCCCTCACCCTGACCTCTCATCCCCTCTCACCCTGACCTCTCATCCCCCTCACCCTGACCTCTCACCCCCCTCACCCTGACCTCTCACCCCCCTCACCCTGACCTCTCATCCCCTCTCAGCCTAACCTCTCACCCCCCTCACCCTGACCTCTCACCCCCCTCAGCCTAACCTCTCACCCCCCTCACCCTGACCTCTCATCCCCCTCACCCTGACCTCTCATCCCCCTCACCCTGACCTCTCACCCTGACCTCTCATCCCCCTCACCCTGACCTCTCATCCCCCTCACCCTGACCTCTCACCCCCTCACCCTGACCTCTCACCCTGACCTCTCATCCCCCTCACCCTGACCTCTCATCCCCCTCACCCTGACCTCTCACCCTGACCTCTCATCCCCCTCACCCTGACCTCTCATCCCCCTCACCCTGACCTCTCATCCCCCTCACCCTGACCTCTCATCCCCCTCACCCTGACCTCTCATCCCCCTCACCCTGACCTCTCACCCCCCTCACCCTGACCTCTCACCCCCTCAGCCTAACCTCTCACCCCCTCACCCTGACCTCTCACCCTGACCTCTCATCCCCCTCACCCTGACCTCTCACCCTGACCTCTCATCCCCCTCACCCTGACCTCTCACCCTGACCTCTCATCCCCCTCACCCTGACCTCTCATCCCCCTCACCCTGACCTCTCATCCCCCTCACCCTGACCTCTCATCCCCCTCACCCTGACCTCTCATCCCCCTCACCCTGACCTCTCATCCCCCTCACCCTGACCTCTCATCCCCCTCACCCTGACCTCTCATCCCCCTCACCCTGACCTCTCATCCCCCTCACCCTGACCTCCCACCCTCCTCAGGAGTGCTCTTCGTCTCACCCTTCTCTCCCCCCTCAGCCCTCACCCATATCTCCCCCCTCAGCCCTCACCCATATCTCCCCCCTCAGCCCTCACCCATATCTCAGCCCTCACCCATATCTCCCCCCCTCACCCCTCATCTCCCCCTCAGCCCTCATCTCCCCCTCAGCTCTCACCCTTCTCTCCCCCCTCAGCCCTCACCCATATCTCAGCCCTCACCCTTCTCTCCCCCCTCAGCCCTCACCCATATCTCAGCCCTCACCCATATCTCTCCCCTCAGCCCTCACCCTTCTCTCCCTCCTCAGCCCTCACCCATATCTCTCCCCTCAGCCCTCACCCATATCTCCCCCCTCAGCCCTCACCCTTCTCTCCTCCCTCAGCCCTCACCCTTCTCTCCCCCCAGCCCTCACCCTTCTCTCCCCCTCAGCCCTCACCCATATCTCTCCCCCTCAGCCCTCACCCATATCTCCCCCTCAGCCCTCACCCATATCTCCCCCTCAGCCCTCACCCTTCTCTCCCCCTCAGCCCTCACCCATATTTCAGCCCTCAAACTTCTCTTCCCCCTCAGTCCGCCCCCTCAGACCTCACCCATATCTTCTCCCCCACAGCCCCCCCCCCATATTTCCCCCCTCAGCCCTCACCCATATCTCAGCCCTCACCCTTCTCTCCCCCTCAGCCCTCAACCTTCTCTCTCCCACAGCCCCCCCCATATCTCCCCCTCAGCTTCAGACCCTGAAGATAGGGAGTGAGAATGAGAGAGGGAGGGGTGGAGGTTTATCCCCTTAATTAATATTGTCTGAGACAAACACAGAAGCTATGACTGTTGTTATCACCGGTTGATGGGAAAGGATGGGATTGCATTTCTATTCTCTATTTCTGTCTTTGGTTCTTTCTCTTCTCTGCTGAATCAGAGTTTGGAGATAAGAGGAACCCAAGGTCAGAGAGAGGGGGAGAGAGAGAGAGAGAGAGAGCGAGAGGGCGAGGGAGAGAGAGGGAGGGAGAGAGAGAGAGGGAGGGAGGGAGGGCGAGGGAGAGACAGAGAGAGAGGGAGGGAGGGAGGGAGTGAGAGAGAGAGACAGAGAGAGAGGGAGGGAGACAGAGGGGGGGTGAAACACAGAGAGAGGAGGAGAGGTTGACAGAGCGGGAGAGCAAGAGAAGAGAGAAAGAGACCTACAGCCAATTTACATGAGAGATGAGCTGGATGGGGTGAAGGGGGTCGGGACATGGGGCTGTGATCTCCTAAAGAGTGTGTGTGTTTGTGTGTGTGTCTTTGTGATGGAGATGGGGCCAGCCGGCCGGCCGGTGTGACCTGATAATGCCATGCCTCTCTAATAGCATTCATCCTCTCTGTCCTGAAACTACTCAAGTGGAAAAGAGAGGGAGGGAGAAAACCAGGGTGTGGAGATGGGGGGTATGAAGCAGAGAGAGAGGGGGGTGAGATGAGAGAGAGGGGGAGGGGGGTGATATGAGAGAGAGAGAGAGAGAGAGAGGAGGGGATGGGGTGAGGAGATGAGAGAGAGGAGGGGAGGGGGGAGGAGATGAGAGAGAGGAGGGGAGGGGGGAGGAGATGAGAGAGAGGAGTGGAGGGGGGAGGAGATGAGAGAGGAGTGGAGGGGGGAGGAGATGGGAGAGAGAGAGGAGGGGAGGGAGGGGAAGGGAGGGATGAGGAGAGGGGGAGGAGGGGAGGGAGGGATGAGAGGATGGAAGGAGAGCTATGTTTAATAGATAACGGTGCATTAGGAGGATATGTTTTGCAATCAGAGAGAATGGAGAGGGATGAGGAGTGAAGTGGGGGATGAGGAGAGGAGGGAGAGAATGGAGAGGGATGAGGAGGAATGGAGGGATGAGGAGAGGAGGGAGAGAATGGGGAGGGAGGGATGAGGAGGGAGAGAATGGAGAGGGATGAGGAGGGATGGAGGGATGAGGAGAGGAGAGAGAGAATGGGGAGGGAGGGAGAGAATGGAGAGGGATGAGGAGGGATGGAGGGATGAGGAGAGGAGAGAGAGAATGGAGAGGGATGAGGAGGGATGGAGGGATGAGGAGAGGAGGGAGAGAATGGAGAGGGATGAGGAGGGATGGAGGGATGAGGAGAGGAGGGAGAGAATGGGGAAGGAGGGATGAGGAGGGAGAGAATGGAGAGGGATGAGGAGAGGGGGAGGGAGGGGAGGGAGGGAGGGAGAGGATGGAGGGATGAGGGAGAGAGAGAATGGGGAGGGATGAGGAGAGGATGGAGGGATGAGGAGAGGAGGGAGAGAATGGAGAGGGATGAGGAGAGGGGGAGGGAGGGATGAGGAGTGGATGGAGGGATGAGGAGAGAATGGAGAGGGATGAGGAGAGGGGGAGGGAGGGAGGGATGAAGAGAGGATGGAGGGATGAGGAGAGGAGGGAGAGAATGGAGAGGGATGAGGAGAGGATGGAGGGATGAGGAGGGAGAGAATGGAGAGGGATGAGGAGAGGGGGAGGGAGGTAGGGATGAGGAGAGGATGGAGGGATGAGGAGAGGAGGGAGAGAATGGAGAGGGATGAGGAGGGATGGAGGGATGAGGAGATGAGGGAGAGAATGGGGAGGGAGGGATGAGGAGGGAGAGAATGGAGAGGGATGAGGAGAGGATGGAGGGATGAGTAGAGAGAGAATGGGGAGGGATGAGGCGAGGATGGAGGGATGAGGAGAGAGAGAATGGGGAGGGATAAGGAGAGGATGGAGGGATGAGGAGAGGAGGGAGAGAATGGAGAGGGATGAGGAGAGGAGGGAGAGAATGGAGAGGGATGAGGAGGGATGGAGGGATGAGGAGAGGAGGGAGAGAATGGAGAGGGATGAGGAGGGATGGAGGGATGAGGAGAGGAGGGAGAGAATGGGGAAGGAGGGATGAGGAGGGAGAGAATGGAGAGGGATGAGGAGAGGGGGAGGGAGGGAGGAGAGGATGGGGGAGGGAGAGGAGAGAGAGAATGGGGAGGGATGAGGAGAGGAGAATGGGGAGGGATGAGGAGAGGGGATGAGGAGAGGATGGAGGGAGAGGAGAGGAGGCAGAGAATGGAGGGATAAGGAGGGATGAGGAGTATGAGGGAGAGAATGGGGAGGGAGGGATGAGGAGGGAGGAGAATGGAGAGGGATGAGGAGAGGGGGAGGGAGGTAGGGACAGAGGAGAGGATGGAGGGATGAGTAGAGAGAGAATGGGGAGGGATGAGAGAGGCTGGAGGGAAGGAGAGAGAGAGAATGGGGAGGGATGAGGAGAGCATGGAGGGATGAGGGGAGAGGAGGGAGAGAATGGAGAGGGATGAGGAAAGGGGGAGGGATGGGAGGGAGAGAGAGAGAGAGAATGGGGAGGGATGAGGAGAGGATGGAGGGATGAGGAGAGGAGGGAGAGGGATGAGGAGAGGGGGAGGGATGAGGAGAGGGAGGGAGAATGGAGAGAGATGAGGATGGGGATGAGGAGAGGAGGGAGAGAATGGAGAGGATGAGGAGGGATGGAGGGATGAGGAGAGGAGGGAGAGAATGGGGGAAGGAGGGATGAGGAGGGGAGAGAATGGAGAGGGATGAGGAGAGGGGGAGGGAGGGATGAGGAGAGAGGATGAGGATGAGGAGAGAGAGAATGGGGGAGGGATGAGGAGAGGATGGAGGGATGAGGAGAGGGAGAGAATGGAGAGGGATGAGGAGAGGGGGGAGGGAGGGATGAGGAGGGATGGAGGGATGAGGAGAGAATGGAGAGGGATGAGGAGAGGGGAGGGAGGGAGGGATGAAGAGAGGATGGAGGGGATGAGGAGAGGAGGGAGAGAATGGAGAGGGATGAGGAGAGGGGGAGGGAGAGAGAGGAGAGAGGATGGAGGGATGAGGAGAGGATGGAGGGATGAGGAGAGGGAGGCAGAGAATGGAGAGGGATAAGGAGGGATGAGGAGATGAGGGAGAGAATGGGGAGGGAGGGATGAGGAGGAGAGAATGAGAGGGATGAGGAGAGGGGGAGGGAGGTAGGGGATGAGGAGAGGATGGAGGGATGAGAGAGAGAGTAGGGGAGGGGATGAGGAGAGGATGGAGGGATGAGGAGAGAGAGAATGGGGAGGGATGAGGAGAGCATGGAGGGATGAGGAGAGAGAGAATGGGGAGGGATGAGGAGAGTATGGAGGGATGAGGAGAGGAGGGAGAGAATGGAGAGGGGACGAGGAAAGGGGGGAGGGATGAGGGGAGAGGAGGGAGAGAATGGAGAGGGATGAGGAGGGATGGAGGGATGAGGGAGAGGAGGGGAGAGAATGGAGAGGGATGAGGAGGGATGGAGGGATGAGGAGAGGAGGGGAGAGAATGAGAGAGATGAGGAGGAAGGGGGATGAGGAGAGATGAGGAGAGGAGGGAGAGAATGGAGAGAGATGAGGGAGGATGGAGGGATGAGGAGAGGAGGGAGAGAATGGAGAGGGATGAGGAGGGATGGAGGGATGAGGAGAGGAGGGAGAGAATGGGGAAGGAGGGATGAGGAGGGAGAGAATGGAGAGGGATGAGGAGAGGGGGAGGGAGGGAGGGATGAGGAGAGAGAGAATGGGGAGGGATGAGGAGAGAGAGATTGGGGAGGGATGAGGAGAGGAGGGAGAGAATGGAGAGGGATGAGGAGAGGATGGAGGGATGAGGAGAGGAGGGAGAGAATGGAGAGGGATGAGGAGAGGGGGAGGGAGGGATGAGGAGAGGGATGGAGGATGAGGAGAGGAGGGAGAGAATGGAGAGGGATGAGGAGAGGGGGAGGAGGGATGAGGAGAGGATGGAGGGATGAGGAGAGGAGGGAGAGAATGGAGAGGGATGAGGAGGGAGGGAGGGACAGAGGAGAGGAGGGGGAGAGAATCGAGAGAATAGGAGGGGCTTTGATATATTAGGTTTATGACACACACACACACACACACACACACACACACACACACATAACATCTATACACACACACAACACATATACACTTCTCCTGTACAACATCTATATACGTTCAACATCTATATACTCACTTCCCCTGTTCAACATCTATATACTCACTTCCCCTGTTCAACATCTATATACTCACTTCTCCTGTTCAACATCTATATACTCACTTCTCCTGTTCAACATCTATATACTCACTTCCCTCAACATCCTGTACCCTCAACATCTATATACTCACTTCCCCTGTTCAACATCTATATACTCACTTCTCCTGTTCAACATCTATATACTCACTTCTCCTGTTCAACATCTATATACTCACTTCTCCTGTTCAACATCTATATACTCACTTCCCCTGTTCAACATCTATATATCACTTCCCTGTACAACATCTATATACTCACTGTTCAACATCTATATACTCACTTCCCCTGTTCAACATCTATATACTCACTTCCCCTCCCTGTTCAACATCTATATACTCACTTCTCCTGTTCAACATCTATATACTCACTTCTCCTGTTCAACATCTATATACTCACTTCCCTGTTCAACATCTATATACTCACTTCCCTGTACCCTGTTCAACATCTATAAACTCCTTCCAACAACTGTACCCTGTTCAACATCTATATACTCACTTCTCCTGTACAACATCTATATACTCACTTCTCCTGTTCGATCTATATACTCACTTCCCTGTTCAACATCTATATACTCACTTCTCCTGTTCAACATCTATATACTCACTTCTCCTGTACCCTGTTCAACATCTATACTCACTTCTCCTGTTCAACATCTATATACTCACTTCTCCTGTTCAACATCTATATACTCACTTCCCCTGTTCAACATCTATATACTCACTTCTCCTGTTCAACATCTATATACTCACTTCCCTGTACCTGTTCAACATCTATATACTCACTTCTCCTGTTCAACATCTATATACTCACTTCTCCTGTTCAACATCTATATACTCACTTCCAACATCTGTATACCCTGTACAACATCTATATACTCACTTCTCCTGTTCAACATCTATATACTCACTTCCCCTGTTCAACATCTATATACTCACTTCTGTTCAACATCTATATACTCACATTCCACTTCCCCTGTTCAACATCTATATACTCACTTCCCTGTTCAACATCTATATACTCACTTCTCCTGTTCAACATCTATATACTGTTCAACATCTATATACTCACTTCTCCTTTACCCTGTTCAACATCTATATACTCACTTCTCCTGTTCAACATCTATATACTCACTTCTCCTGTTCAACATCTATATACTCACTTCTCCTGTACAACATCTATATACTTCACTTCTCCTGTTCAACATCTATATACTTCTCTGTACAACATCCTCACTGTTCAACATCTATATACTCACTTCTCCTGTTCAACATCTATATACTTCACTTTCAACATCTATATACTCACTTCTCCTGTTCAACATCTATATACTCACTTCTCCTGTTCAACATCTATATACTCACTTCTCCTGTTCAACATCTGTTCAACATCTATATACTCACTTCTCCTGTTCAACATCTATATACTCAACATTCTCCTTACCCTGTTCAACATCTATATACTCACTTCTCCTGTTCAACATCTATATACTCACTTCTCCTGTTCAACATCTATATACTCACTTCTCCTGTTCAACATCTATATACTCACTTCTCCTGTTCAACATCTATATACTCACTTCTCCTGTTCAACATCTATATACTCACTTCCCCTGTTCAACATCTATATACTCACTTCTCCTGTTCAACATCTATATACTCACTTCCCCTGTTCAACATCTATATACTCACTTCCCCTGTTCAACATCTATATACTCACTTCTCCTGTTCAACATCTATATACTCACTTCTCCTGTACCCTGTTCAACATCTATATACTCACTTCTCCTGTTCAACATCTATATACTCACTTCTCCTGTTCAACATCTATATACTCACTTCCCCTGTTCAACATCTATATACTCACTTCTCCTGTACAACATCTATATACTCACTTCCCCTGTTCAACATCTATATACTCACTTCTCCTGTTCAACATCTATATACTCACTTCTCCTGTTCAACATCTATATACTCACTTCTCCTGTTCAACATCTATATACTCACTTCCCTGTTGTTCAACATCTATATACTCACTTCTCCTGTTCAACATCTATATACTCACTTCTGTTCAACATCTATATACCACTTCTCCTGTTCAACATCTATATACTCACTTCTCCTGTACAACATCTATATACTCACTTCCCTGTTCAACATCTATATACTCACTTCTCCTGTTCAACATCTATATACTCACTTCTCCTGTTCAACATCTATATACTCACTTCCCCTGTTCAACATCTATATACTCACTTCTCCTGTTCAACATCTATACTACTCAACATCTATATACTCCTTTACCCTGTTCAACATCTATATACTCACTTCTCCTGTTCAACATCTATATACTCACTTCCCTGTTCAACATCTATATACTCACTTCTCCTGTACCTGTTCAACATCTATATACCACTTCCCCTGTTCAACATCTATATACTCACTTCCCTGTTCAACATCTATATACTCACTTCTCCTGTTCAACATCTATATACTCACTTCTCCTGTTCAACATCTATATACTCACTTCTCCTGTTCAACATCTATATACTCACTTCTCCTCTATATACTCACTTCCCTGTTCAACATCTATATACCACTCTCCTGTTCAACATCTATATACTCACTTCTCCTGTTCAACATCTATATACTCACTTCTCCTGTTCAACATCTATATACTCACTTCTCCTGTTCAACATCTATATACTCACTTCTCCTGTTCAACATCTATATACTCACTTCTCCTGTACCCTGTTCAACATCTATATACTCACTTCTCCTGTTCAACATCTATATACTCACTTCTCCTGTTCAACATCTATATACTCAACTTCTATACTGTTCAACATCTATATACTCACTTCTCCTGTTCAACATCTATATACTCAATTCCCCTGTTCAACATCTATATACTCACTTCCCCTGTACAACATCTATATACTCACTTCTCCTGTACCCTGTACAACATCTATATACTTCACTTCTCCTGTTCAACATCTATATACTCACTTCTCTCCTGTACAACATCTATATACTCACTTCTCCTTTACCCTGTTCAACATCTATATACTCACTTCTCCTGTTCAACATCTATATACTCACTTCTCCTGTTCAACATCTATATACTCACATCTATATACTCTCCTGTTCAACATCTATATACTCACTTCTCCTGTACCCTGTTCAACATCTATATACTCACTTCTCCTGTTCAACATCTATATACTCACTTCTCCTGTTCAACATCTATATACTCACTTCTCCTGTTCAACATCTATATACTCACTTCTCCTGTTCAACATCTATATACTCACTTCTGTTCAACATCTATATACTCACTTCTCCTGTTCAACATCTATATACTCACTTCTCCTGTTCAACATCTATATACTCACTTTCAGCACTCCTGTTCAACATCTATATACTCACTTCTCCTGTACCCTGTTCAACATCTATATACACTTTCTCCTGTCTAACACCTTATACTCCTGTTCAACATCTATATACTCCTCCTGTTCACTTCTCCTGTTCAACATCTATATACTTCACTTCTCCTTTACCCTGTGCAACATCTATATACTCACTTCTCCTGTACAACATCTATATACTCACTTCTCCCTGTTCAACATCTATATACCACTTCTCCTGTTCAACATCTATATACTCACTTCTCCTGTTCAACATCTATATACTCACTTCTCCTGTTCAACATCTATATACTCACTTCTCCTGTTCAACATCAATAAACTCACTTCTCCTGTACCCTGTTCAACATCTATATACTCACTTCTCCTGTACAACATCTATATACTCACTTCTCCTGTACCCTGTTCAACATCTATATACTCACTTCTCCTGTTCAACATCTATATACTCACTTCTCCTGTTCAACATCTATGTTCAACATCTATATACTCACTTCCCTGTTCATCATCTATATACTCACTTCTCCTGTTCAACATCTATATACTCACTTCTCCTGTTCAACATCTATATACTCACTTCTCCTGTTCAACATCTATATACTCACTTCCCTGTTCAACATCTATATACCTACTTCTCCTGTTCAACATCTATATACTCACTTCTCCTGTACCCTGTTCAACATCTATATACTCACTTCTCCTGTTCAACATCTATCATATATACTCACTTCTCCTGTTCAACATCTATATACTCACTTCTCCTGTTCAACATCAATAAACTCACTTCTCCTGTACAACCTATATACTCACTTCCCTGTTCAACATCTATATACTCACTTCCCTGTTCAACATCTATATACTCACTTCTCCTTTCAACATCTATACTACTTCTCCTGTTCAACATCTATATACTCACTTCTCCTGTTCAACATCTATATACTCACTTCTCCTGTTCAACATCTATATACTCACTTCTCCTGTACAACATCTATATACTCACTCTCCTGTTCAGATCTATATACTTCACTTTCTCCTCGTTCAACACTATATACTCACTCCCCGTTCAACATCTATATACCACTTCCCCTGTTCAACATCTATATACTCACTTCTCCTGTTCAACATCTATATACTCACTTCTCCTGTACCCTGTTCAACATCTATATACTCACTTCTCCTGTACCCTGTTCAACATCTATACTACTCTCCTGTTCCCTGTTCAACAACATTCATATACTCACTTCCCCTGTTCAACATCTATATACTCACTTCTCCTGTTCAACATCTATATACTCACTTCTCCTGTACCCTGTTCAACATCTATATACTCACTTCTCCTGTTCAACATCTATATACTCACTTCTCCTGTTCAACATCTATATACTCACTTCTCCTGTTCAACATCTATATACTCACTTCCCCTGTTCAACATCTATATACTCACTTCCCCTGTTCAACATCTATATACTCACTTCCCCTGTTCAACATCTATATACTCACTTCTCCTGTTCAACATCTATATACTCACTTCTCCTGTTCAACATCTATATACTCACTTCTCCTTTACCCTGTTCAACATCTATATACTCACTTCTCCTGTTCAACATCTATATACTCACTTCCCCTGTTCAACATCTATATACTCACTTCTCCTGTTCAACATCTATATACTCACTTCTCCTGTTCAACATCTATATACTCACTTCCCCTGTTCAACATCTATATACTCACTTCTCCTGTTCAACATCTATATACTCACTTCTCCTGTTCAACATCTATATACTCACTTCTCCT
>NW_027009121.1:0-54651 GCF_036934945.1 Oncorhynchus masou masou | reverse complement strand
GAGTCATAGTGAGCACTTTTGACATTGATTTATAGTGTGTCCTGAGTCTGATTCGACATTGAATTGTTTCTTTCATGCCAATAATGTTCAACAACAAAGTTCACAATGTCTCATTTATCTTTAGGGGCTGGATGGGCACATTGACACACACACACACACACACACACACACACACACACACACAGTACTAAGGGTCAGACTCAAAGCTGCGTATGAGCGTGGATAATGTAAACATATTATTGATAGCTCCGCCCTTTGAAGTCTTATCGGAACCCGGCTTAACCAATGGGAGGATCCCGTAGCCAGACGCCAAATCCCAACAAATCCACTCCCATCTGTCGGTCTCACCAGAACCAATGCAGCTCTAACTTTTCTAACTTGTTATGAATGGCGGGGGGTTGTTATATCAGTAATGTTCACTTGGCTCTGAGTATTCACCCAAACATAACACTGACACTGGTATATAATCAGTGTTCA
Organism: Oncorhynchus masou masou; assembly: GCF_036934945.1. Lineage (NCBI taxonomy): Eukaryota > Metazoa > Chordata > Actinopteri > Salmoniformes > Salmonidae > Oncorhynchus > Oncorhynchus masou. The sequence goes on along the minus strand of NW_027009121.1, from coordinate 54,174 downwards.
CTAACCCTGGTCCTGGGAGATGCAGGCCAGTGCAGGTTTTGCTCTCGCCTAGCACTAAGACACTAGAGTCCATAGAACCTTGATCAGATGAAGCTGGTTTCGTCTGATGCAACATTTTGTCAAAGACCACGAATACCATTTGTATGTCTTTGTGTGCAGTTTTGAAGGAAGTTGTACGTTGTTTCCGGAGCCATTGCTAACTAACGTTAGCGCAATGACTTGAAGTCTACAGGAACAGCTAGCACTATCCCTTTAAGTTCCTAGTGAGAGGTCTGTGGTGGCTGGCACAGGTAGCAGTCCATCTGGACAGAAACAGGCCTTCATACCGCTGCAATGGCTGAACTACCCCTCTATTGGCCAGCCGGGAATATTGCTGGAGCGAGAGGAAGAGAGATGGAGGGAAGAAGGAGAAGGAAGGGTTGGAGGACGAGATGGAGGAGAAAGGGAAGAGGGGGAAGGGGATTTGAGATGACTGACAAGGGAGAAGTTAGGTGATTATGAGAGCTCTGTATAAACAGACACAAAGGAGGCCTCAGGCCGTGACGGGGGAGAGGGAGAGAGGAAGAAAGGGGGAGAGGGAGAGAGGAAGAAAGGGAGAGGGAGGAGAGAGGAAGAAAGGGGAGAGGGAGAGAGGAAGAAAGGGGGAGAGAGGGAGAGAGGAAGAAAGGGGGAGAGGGAGAGGAAGAAAGAGAGCAAGAGAAGAAGACACACTAAATGAGAACTAACGTCTCCTAAATTAACACTTCTTAGGGCTAGGCCCTTCTTCACAATTTCCACCTGAATGACATGCCCAAAATATATGCTTTGGGCATGTCAGGATATGCATATAATTGGTACCATTGGAAAGAAAACACTTTGAAGTTTGTAGAAATGTTAAAAAAATAATGTAGGAGCAGAATATAACACAATAGATATGGTAGGAGAAAATCCAAGAAAACCAACCAGAATATATATATTTTTTAGAGACCATGCTCTTACAATGGCAAGTGTAAAGGCATGCTCAATTCTAGCTCCCAGGATGCAATTCCTATGGCTACCACAGGGTGTCAGCAGTCTATGTTCAAGGTTTCACGCTTGTAACTTCCAAAACAAGTAAGAAATATCCAGTCTTGGAAATTTGTGTATGGACGCGACATGAAGACAAGACACACCTGCTAAAATCGGTTCCTATTGAACATACTTCATTCCGTAAATATTATAGTTTGATGACATTTTAGGGTATCTGAGGAGTAAATAGAAACGTATTTTGACTTTGAAACAAAGTTTTAGGGGTAGATTTTCGGATTCCTTTCTCTGCATGTTGACGAAGTGGATTACACAAATCAATGGCGCAAACTAAACAGACTTTTTGGGATATAAGGAAGGATTTTATCTAACAAAACGCCACACTGTTTTATTGCTGGGACCCTTTGGATGACAAATCAGAGGAAGATTTTCAAAAAGTAAGTGAATATTTAATCGCTATTTGTGAATTTATGAAACCTGTGCTGGTTGAAATTTTTTTTTTTTGATGTGGGGAACTGTCCTCAAACAGTCGCATGGCATGCTTTCGCTGTAATAGCTACTGTAAATCGGACAGTGCAGTTAGATTAACAATAATTTAAGCTTTCAACCGATATAATACACTTGTATGCACCTAAATGTTTAATATCCATCATTTTTATGATTATTTATTTGAATTGCGCAGCCTCAGTTTCACAAGTTTGAGAGAAATAAGCTTTTTGTGCGTATTAAACATTTCTGGGATATTTTATTTCAGCTCATGAACACTGGGAAATGTTTGAAGGCATTCTGTTGTACAGCTGAGGTATCCCCCTGGTCACTTTCACAACGTTGAGATGCTGTTCCACCCAGTTGTAAAGTACCTTCAGAAAGTATTCAGACCCCTGGACTTATCAACACGTTGCTGTGTAACAACCTGAATTCAACATGGGTTAAATAGATGCTCTTCTCATCCATCTACACCCCATAATGACAAATATTATTTTTTCTAAAGAAATGTTTGCAAATGTATTGAAAATAGAGAAATACAGAAATATCTAATTTACAAAAGTATTCACACCCCTAAGTCAATATATGTTAGAATCACCTTTAGCAGCGGTTACAGTTGAGAGTCTTTCTGGGTAGGTCTCTAAGAGCTTTGCACACCTGGATTATTCTTCTCAAAAATCTTCAAACTCTGTCAAGTTGGTTGTTGATCATTGCTACACAACTATTTTCAGGTCTTGACATATATTTTCAATAGCTTTAAGTCAAAACTGTAACTTTCCGGCCACTCAGGAACATTTACTGTCATCTTGGTAAGCAACACCAGTGTAGATTTGGCCTTGTGTTTTGGGTTGTTGTCCTGCTGAAGGTGAGTTGATCTCCCAGTGTTTGGTGAGGAGCCGACTGAACCAGGTTTCCCTCTGAATTTGGTCTGTGCAGCTACATTCTGTTTATTTTTTTATCCTGAAAAACTCCCCAGTCCTTAACGATTACAAGCATACCCATAACATGTTGCAGCCACCAGTATGCTTGAACATATGGAGAGTGGTATTCAGTAATGGGTTGTATTAATTTGACCCAAACATTTGTATTCAGGACAAAAGAGTTAATTACTTTGCCACATTTTCTTGCAGTATTACTTTAGTGCCTTGTTGCAAACAGGATGCATGTTTTGGAATATTTAAAAACATTTCTGTACAGGCTTGTTTTCACTCCGTTATTTAGTTTAGTATTGTGGAGTAGCTACGTTGATGATCCATCCTCAGTTATCTCCTATTACAGCCAATAAACTCTGTAACTGTTCGAAAGTCACCATTGACCTCATGGTGAAATCCCTGAGAGGTTTCCTTCCTCTCCGGCAACTGAGTTAGGACGGACACCTGTATCTTTATAGTGACTGGGTGTATTGATACACCATCCAAAATGTCATTCATAACTTCACCATGCTTAAAGGAATATTTAATAATTCCACTTTATGGTTATTGTGTGTAGGCCAGTCATAAAACATCTACGTTTAATCCATTTTAAATTCAGTCTGGAAAAGAACAACATGCGGAAAAAGTCCAGGGGTGTGAATAGTTCTGAAGGCCCTGTATGTACTGTATTATAAACTGGGTGGTTTGAGCCCTGAATGCTGATTGGCTGACAGCCGTGGTATATCAGACTGTATACCATGGGTATGACAAAACATGTATTTTTACTGCTCTTAATTACGTTGGTAGTCAGTTTATAATAGCAATAAAGCATCTCTGGGGGGTGTGGCATATGATCACTATATCACGGCTAAAGGCTGTATCCAGGCACTCCACGTTGTGTCGTGCTGAAGAACAGCCCTTGGTGTATCGGCCATATACCACAACCCCCCTTGGGCCTTATTGCTTAATTCTAGTCTATAGTCTATAGCCTATAGAACTACTGATATTCACACCTTTTCTATTGTGGACACCCCTTCAAATGAGTGGATTTGGCTATTTCAGCCACACCTGTTGCTGACAGGTGTATAAAATCAAGCACACGGCCATGCAATCTCCATAGACAAACATTAGCAGTAGAATGGCCTTACTGAAGAGCTCAGTGATTTTCAACTTGGCACTGCCATAGGATGCCACCTTTCCAATAAGTCATTTCGTCAAATTTCTGCCCTGCTAGAGCTGCACCGGTCAACTGTAAGTGCTGTTATTGTGAAATGGAAACGTCTTGGAGCAACAACGGCTCAGCTGCAAGGTGGTAGGCCACACAAGCTCACAGAACGGAACCGACGACTGCTGAAACGCGCAGTTGCAACACTCACTACCTAGTTCCAAACTGCCTGTTCGTCGGGAGCTCCATGAAAAGAGTTTCCGCGGCCGAGCTGTCGCACACAAGCCTAAGATCACCATGTGCAATGCCAAGTGTCGGCTGGAGTGGTGTAAAGCTCGCCGCCATTGGAGCAGTGGAAACTGGAGTGATGAATCACACTTCACAGAGAATCAGAGTTAAGAGCCTTAGCGCTGCTGAACGCCACTTGGCAGTGATGTCACCCGTTTGACTGCTTTTCTACTATGTACCTATTGTATAGACGTCCTTTATTCGCTAAAAGCACATGGACTGTGTGTTAAACGGATAAGCAACAGCTTGTCATATGTGAGAAAACATGCATTTAGAATTTGTTCATCCTTTAGTAGCTTAGTCAAGGACCCATCATGCAACATATCGGTAGTTGCGACAGACCAAGTGGAACAAAAGTAAACCTCCACCTTGGATGTTTATAAAATTCCTCTGGTGGCTGAGTTCAAGAAATGCTTTGTTGATTTGTGGAGAAAAACGTTGGAAGATATTTGATAGGCTGATGAGGAAGATGTTCCAGGAAATAATGACTGCAGGTAGCATAGGGCTAACCTGTGGCAGGTTACCTGATGGGACCAGCTATAATGTAGGGAGCGTTCTATCACGTGACACGACGTCAACGACTTCAATTGGCTGATGCCTAAACTTAACCTTGACCTTGTTCTAATGTTGGTAAGTATGACCCCTGTAAGTCTGCTACAGAGGAACAGAGGAATTGAATGGTAAGCTGGTAAGTATGACCTCTGTATGCCTGCTGCAGAGGAACAACAGAGAAGCAGGACAATTTTTTATTTATTTTACCTTTATTTTACCAGGCAAGTCAGTTAAGAACAAATTCTTATTTTCAATGACGGCCTGGGAACAGTGGGTTAACTGCCTGTTCAGGGGCAGAACGACAGATTTGTACCTTGTCAGCTCGGGGATTTGAACTTGCAACCTTTCGGTTACTAGTCCAATGCTCTAACCACGAGGCTACACTGCCACCCCAATGAGTTTTGGGTGCTACAGTGGCACGACAAAGTATGCAAGCCCTTTGGAATGACCTGGATTTCTGCATAAATTGTTCATCAAATGTCATCTGATCTTCATCTTAGTCACAACAATAGACAAACACAGTCTGCTTAAACTAATAACAAACCAAGTATTGTATGTTTCTTGTCTATATTGAATACAAAATTTAAACATTCACACTGTAGGTTGGGAAAGTATTTGAACCCCCCCAAGGCTAATGACTTCTCCAAAAGCTAAGTGGAGTCAGGAGTCAGCTGACCTGGAGTCCAATGAATGAGAGGAGATTGGAGATGTTGGTTAGAGCTGCACTGCCCTTTACAAAACGAGTTCCATTCACAAGAAGCATCGCCTGATGTGAACCATGACTCAAACAAAAGACATCTCAGAAGGATCACTAAAAGCCTTGATGTTCATCAGTCCACGGTAAGACAAATGGTCTATAAATGGAGAAAGTTCGGCACTGTTGCTACTCTCCCTAGGAGTGGCCGTCCTGCAAAGAGGTCTGCAAGAGCACAGTGCAGAATGCTCAATGAGGTTAAGAAGAATCCCAGAGTGTCAGTTAAAGACTTGCAGAAATCTCTGGAACATGTTAACGTCTCTGTTGACGAGTCTACGATACGTAAAACACTAAACAAGAATGGTATTCATGGGAGGAGACCACGGAAGAAGCCACTGCTGTCCAATTAAAACATTACTGCACATCTGAAGTTTGCAAAAGAACACCTGGATGTTCCACAGCGCTACTGGCAAAATATTCTTTGGACAGATGAAACTACAGTTGTGTTGTTTGGAAGGAACACAACACTATGTGTGGAGAACAAAAGGCACAGCACAGCACACCAACATCAACCTCATCTCAACTGCAAAGTCTGGTGGAGGAAGCACCATGGTTTGCTGCCTCAGGACCTGGACAGCTTGCCATCTTCGACAGAAAAATGAATTCCCAAGTTTATCAAGACATTTTGCAGGAGAATGTAAGGCTATGTGTCCGCCAATTGAAGCTCAACAGAAGTTGGGTGATGCAACAGGACAACAACCCAAAACACAAAAATAAATCAACAACAGAATGGCTTGAACAGAAGAAAATACACCTTCTGGAGTGGCCCAGTCAGAGTCCTGACCTCAACCCGATTGAGATGCTGTGACATGACCTCGAGAGAGCGGTTCACACCAAACATCCCAAGAATATTGCTGAACTGAAACAATTTAGCAAAGAGGAATGGTCCAAAAATCCTCCTGACTGTTGTGCAGGTCTGATCCGCAACTACAGAAAACGTTTGGTTGAGATTAGTGCTGCCAGAGGAGGGTCAAACAGTTATTAAATCCAAGGGTTCACAAACTTTTCAACCCTGGACTGTGAATGTTTACACAGTCTGTTCAATAAAGACATGAAAACCTATACTTGTTTGTGTGTTATTAGTTTAAGCAGACTGCGTTTGTCTATTGTTGTGACTTAGATGAAGATCAGATCAAATTTTATCACCAATTTATGCAGAAATCCAGATATTTCCAAAAGGTTCACAAACTTTTCCTAGCCACTGTACGAGCTCAAAACATGTTGGCTCGCTATTTAAAACATTTCAAAATAAGATGGAGAACAAGCTATAGGAGGAGGAATACTGGCGTTCAGAGCAGCTACAGGCCACGAACGCTAGCTAATGTGTCTATAGCATTTTCTTCTATACCTGAGTCTCAGTATGTGTTTGTGCGTGTCTGCGTGAAAGCTTGTTCTGCAGCGTCAAGGGAATCCAAGATGAACCAGTTTACAGGAAACTCTCTTGGCACCTTGTTACCTCAGTGTCTCCTTCAGCTCTTTCTCTCAGTGCAGAGAGGCAGGGAGGCCGGAGGGGCAGGGAGAGCCGGAGGGGCAGGGAGAGCCGGAGGGGCAGGGAGGCCGGAGGGGCAGGGAGAGCCGGAGGGGAAGAGAGAGCCGGAGGGAAGGGGAGACGGAGGGAAGGGAGACACTTGACATTTCCGGCTCGTCTTTAAGAGCACCTTAACCTTTCCCAACATCCATACAACCACACGTTTTGAAGCGACCCAAGCGATGCCTGATGGGCCCTCAGAACAGGAATAAATAAGAGAGAAAACAACAAGCATAGCAAGATGATAGGGGCGTGACAATAAGTCATGTAATAAATTAGGTGGAAATATTAATTTGAGGAAATAGTTTGAAGGAGATCAGCTGGAGTCCACTTGACTAATGTTTATGACAGCGTAGTAAATCTTCTATTTCAACAACTCCATGGATGTGGTTTCTCACACCTCATCAGTGTGTGTTTGTGTAATTCATGTAAACTAAAGTCATTCACCCCCGCCCCAATATCTCTCTGTCAGGCAGTCAGTTGATCAGGCAGTCAGTTGATCAGGCAGACAGTCAGTCAGTCGATCAGGCAGACAGACAGTCAGTCGATCAGGCAGACAGTCAGTCAGTCGATCAGGCAGACAGACAGTCAGTCGATCAGGCAGACAGACAGTCAGTCGATCAGGCAGACAGTCAGTCAGTCGATCAGGCAGACAGACAGTCAGTCGATCAGGCAGACAGACAGTCAGTCGATCAGGCAGACAGACAGTCAGTCGATCAGGCAGACAGACAGTCAGTCGATCAGGCAGACAGTCAGTCAGTCGATCAGGCAGACAGTCAGTCGATCAGGCAGACAGACAGTCGATCAGGCAGACAGACAGTCAGTCGATCAGGCAGACAGTCAGTCGATCAGGCAGACAGACAGTCAGTCGACCAGGCAGACAGACAGTCAGTCGACCAGGCAGACAGACAGTCAGTCGATCAGGCAGACAGACAGTCAGTCGACCAGGCAGACAGACAGTCAGTCGACCAGGCAGACAGACAGTCAGTCGATCAGGCAGACAGTCAGTCCGGTCGATCAGGCAGACAGTCAGTCGATCAGGCAGACAGACAGTCAGTCGATCAGGCAGACAGTCAGTCAGTCGATCAGTCAGTCGATCAGGCAGACAGACAGTCAGTCGACCAGGCAGACAGACAGTCAGTCGACCAGGCAGACAGACAGTCAGTCGACCAGGCAGACAGACAGTCAGTCGATCAGGCAGACAGACAGTCAGTCGATCAGGCAGACAGACAGACAGTCGATCAGTCAGTCAGTCAGTCGATCAGACAGACAGTCAGTCAGTCAGTCAGTCAGTCAGTCGATCAGGCAGACAGTCAGCCAGTCAGTCAGTCGATCAGGCAGACAGTCGACCAGGCAGACAGTCAGTCAGTCAGTCAGTCGATCAGACAGACAGTCAGTCGATCAGACAGACAGTCAGTCAGTCAGTCAGTCGATCAGGCAGACAGGCAGTCAGCTTCCTCCTGAGGCCATCTTTCTCCTTTCAAGTGATGTTAAAGTAGCTGTGTAATTTCAGGTCCATAAGTACCTGGGATTAGAGACCAGGTGGTATTAAAGCAACTACAACACAACACACTCTGAGCAGAGAGACACACACACACTCTAGCAGAGAGAGACACACATACACCAGCAACACACACACACTCTCACAGAGAGGCAGCACAGACGCCAGGGCGGAGGTAGCATCGAGTAGGAAAAAAACACACTACAGCAAAAAGGTTTAACACAAAAAATATTCACTCACTGCAGAGGCAAAGAACAGGGTGTGTGTGTGTCTCGCAAATGACTTAAATGTAAATGTAATGTGTGTGTATGTGTGTGTAGTGTAAAGCACATAGCCTGAGACCCCCAGTGACCCCTATCAATAATAATGCATTCTACTCTGAAACATGAACATTCTCAATTTATAAACCAACGTTGTGTTTTTAGACCACAGAGATAAAGGTACATAGATGGATTCATACAGTTCAACATCAGACCGTCAATAACAGAACAGCCCAGCATATCCGTCTCCACAAAAACACCGCTTCCTTAAGGCCACAAGGATGGGAGGGGAGGAGACACAATTTATCAAGCGGATGGTGTCTAAGCCCTAAAGCAAAGTACGTGTGTGTGGAATAGAATTGACACATCTATGTTTCTGGGCTCGGGGCAGGATTAGAGAAGCCCTCCGCCTCGACCCAACAAACATTCCATAGTAAAAAAAATGAAAAACCTTCATTACAAAACCCCCCTGCTATCACACACACACACACACACACACACACGCACGCACACACACACACACACACACACACACACACAGACACACAGGCCACAGACACACACACCTTACAGCGCTGTGGAGCGTCGGGCCAAAATATAACCCGACAGACGAGAGATTCCATTATTTCTGACGGTGTCAACAACCAAAGGACATCCGGAGGGCGGCCGAGGGGGGAGAGGAGAGGAGAGGAGGGAGAGAGGAGGAAGAAGAGAGGAAGGAGGAGAGGGAGGGGGTAGGGAGGGAGGAGATGGCGAGGAAGGAGAGAGGAGAGGAGAGGAGAGGAGAGGAAGAGAGGAGATGAACGGAGAGGAGGAGAGAAGAGGAGGAGGAGGAGAGGAGAGGAGGGAGAGAGGGAGGAGAGGAGATGAAAGGAGAGGAGGAGAGGGAGGAGGGGAGAGGAGATGAAAGGAGAGGAGGAGAGGAGAGGAGGGGAGGAGATGAAAGGAGGAGGAGATGAGAGGAGAGGAGGGAGAGGGAGAGGAGTTAGGGAGGAGAGGAGGGAGAGGGAGGGAGAGAGGAGATGAAAGGAGAGGAGGAGAGGAGAGGAGGGAGAGGAGATGAAAGGAGAGGAGGGAGAGGAGGAGAGAGGAGAGGAGTTAGGGAGGAGAGGAGGAGAGGGAGGAGAGAGGGGAGGAGAGGAGATGAAAGGAGAGGAGAGAGGAGTGAGGGGAGGGAGAGGAGGAGAGAGGGGAGGGAGAGAGGTAGGAGAGAGGAGAGGAGAGGGGAGGAGGAGGAAGAGGAGAGGGAGAGGAGAGGAGAGAGGAGAGAGGGAGGAGGAGAGGGGAGAGGAGAGAGGAGAGGAGAGAGGGGAGAGGGAGGGTAGGGAGGAGAGGAGGGGAGGGGTAGGGAGAAAGAGGAGAGGAGGAGAGGAGAGGAGGAGAGGAGGGGTAGGGAGGAGAGGAGAGGAGGGGTAGGGAGGAGAGGAGAGGAGAGAGGAGGAGGGGGTGGGAGGAGAGGAGAGGATGGGGTAGGGGAGGACAGGAGAGGAGAGGAGGAGAGGATGGGGGTAGGGAGGAGAGGGAGAGGAGAGGAAAGAGGGGAGGAGTGGGAGAGTGGAAGAGGAGAAGGGGGAGGGAGGAGAGGAGAGAGGAGGGGGGTAGGGAGGAGGAGAAGGGGATAGGAGATAAGAGGAGAGGAGGGGGGAGAGGAGGAGAAAGGAGGAGAGGGAGAGGAGGGGGTAGGGGGAGGAGAGGAGAGGAGGGGGTAGGGATGAGAAAGGAGAGGAGAGGAGGTGGGTAGAGAGAGAGGAGAGGAGAAGAGAGGAGAGGGGAGGAGAGAGGAGAAGAGAGGAAATGAGAGGAAATGAGAGGAGAGGAGAACATAGGGGAGGAGAGGGGAGGGAGAGGAGGGGTAGGGAGGAGAGGGAGGAGGAGAGGGAGGCGGGGTGGGGAGGGAGGAGAGGAGAGGAGAGAGGAGGGGGAGGGGAGGAGAGGATGGGGGTAGGGAGGAGAGGAGGAGGAGGGGAGAGGATGGGGGTAGGGAGGAGAGAGAGGAGAGGAAAGAGGGAGGAGTGGAGAGGAGAGGAGGAGGAGGGGGGGGAGGGAGAGGAGAGAGAGGAGAGAGGAGGGGGTAGGGAGGAGAGGAGAGAGTAGGGGTAGGGAGGAGAGGAGATAAGGGGATAGGAGATAAGAAGGAGAGGAGGGGGAGAGGAGAGGAGGAGAAGAGGAGGAGAGGAGAGGAGAGGAGGGGGGTAGGGAGGAGAGAGGAGAGGAGAGGAGGGGGGTAGGGATGAGAAAGGAGAGGAGAGGAGGTGGGTAGAGAGGAGAGGGGTAGGGAGGAGAGAGGAGAGGAGAGGAGAGGAGAAGATAGGAGAGGAGAGGGGAGGAGAGGAGAGGAGAGAGGAGAAGAGAGGAGATAAGAGGAAATGAGAGGAGAGGAGAACATAGAGGAGAGGAGAGAGGAGATACGAGGAAACGAGAGGAGAGAAGAGACAGGAGGAGAAGAGAGAGGAGATAAGAGGAAACGAAAGGAGAGGAGATAAGAGGAGATAAGAGGAAATGAGGGGAGAGGAGGGGAGAGGAGAAGGGAGAGGAGAGGAGAGGAGGGGGGTAGGGAGGAGAGGAGAGGAGGAGAGAGGTTGGGAGGAGAGAGGAGAGGAGGAGGAGAGAGGAGATGAGGAGAGAGGAGAGGAGGAGAGAGGAGGGAGGAGGAGGAGGAGAGGAGAGGAGGGAGAGGAGAGGAGAGGAGGGGGGTAGGGAGAGGAGAGAGGCGAGGAGAGGAGGGGAGGGGGTAGGGAGGAGAGAGGAGAGGAGAGGGAGGAGAGGAGAGGAGAGGAGAGGAGAGGAGAGGAGAGAGGAGAGGAGAGAGGAGAGGAAAGGAGAACATAGAGGAGAGGAAAGAGGAGATATGAGGAAACGAGAGGAGAGGAGAAGAGACAGGAGAGGAGAAGAGAGAGGAGATAAGAGGAAACGAAAGGAGAGGAGAAGAGAGGAGATAAGAGGAGGAGAGGAGGGGGTAGGGAGGAGACAGGAGAGGGAGGAGAGAGGAGAGGGAGGAGATAAGATAAGAGGAAACGAAAGGTGAGAAGAGAGGAGATAAGAGGAGATAAGAGATAAGAGGAAACTAGGAGAGAGGAGAAGAGAGGAGAGGAGAAGAGAGGAGAGGGAGGAGAGAGGAGGGGAGAGGATAAGGCAACGCTAATCTAACAGAATAATGTCAAAGCACCAGGAATGCTATAGAATACATCATGTAGGACTATCTGAGAGTCAGAAGTAGAATACATCATGTAGGACTATCTGAGAGTCAGAAGTAGAATGCATCATGTAGGACTATCTGAGAGTCAGAAGTAGAATACATCATGTAGGACTATCTGAGAGTCCGAAGTAGAATACATCATGTAGGACTATCTGAGAGTCAGAAGTAGAATACATCATGTAGGACTATCAGAGTCAGAAGTAGAATACATCATGTAGGACTATCTGAGAGTCAGAAGTAGAATACATCATGTAGGACTATCTGAGAGTCAGAAGTAGAATACATCATGTAGGACTATCTGAGAGTCCGAAGTAGAATACATCATGTAGGACTATCTGAGAGTCAGAAGTAGAATACATCATGTAGGACTATCTGAGAGTCAGAAGTAGAATACATCATGTAGGACTATCTGAGAGTCAGAAGTAGAATACATCATGTAGGACTATCTGAGGGTCAGAAGTAGAATACACCATGTAGGACTATCTGAGAGTCAGAAGTAGAATACACCATGTAGGACTATCTGACAGTCAGACGTAGAATACACCATGTAGGACTATCAGAGTCAGAAGTAGAATACATCATGTAGGACTATCTGAGAGTCAGAAGTAGAATACATCATGTAGCACTATCTGAGAGTCAGAAGTAGATTACATCATGTAGGACTATCTGAGAGTCAGAAGTAGAATACATCATGTAGGACTATCTGAGAGTCAGAAGTAGAATACATCATGTAGGACTATCTGAGAGTCAGAAGTAGAATACACCATGTAGGACTATCTGAGAGTCAGAAGTAGAATACATCATGTAGGACTATCTGAGGGTCAGAAGTAGAATACATCATGTAGGACTATCTGAGAGTCCGAAGTAGAATACATCATGTAGGACTATCTGAGGGTCAGAGGGGGGAATAAGTAGAATACATCATGTAGGACTATCTGAGGGTCAGAAGAGCGTCTGCTAAATGACTTAAATGTAAATGTAAATGTAAGTAGAATACATCATGTAGGACTATCTGAGAGTCAGAAGTAGAATACATCATGTAGGACTATCTGAGAGTCAGAAGTAGAATACATCATGTAGGACTATCTGAGGGTCAGAAGTAGAATACATCATGTAGGACTATCTGAGGGTCAGAAGTAGAATACACCATGTAGGACTATCTGAGAGTCAGAAGTAGAATACATCATGTAGGACTATCTGAGGGTCAGAAGGGGGAATAAGTAGAATACACCATGTAGAACTATCTGAGAGTCAGAAGTAGAATACACCATGTAGAACTATCTGAGGGTCAGAAGTAGAATACACCATGTAGGACTATCTGAGAGTCAGAAGGGGGAATAAGTAGAATACACCATGTAGGACTATCTGAGGGTCAGAGGGGGGAATAAGTAGAATACATCATGTAGGACTATCAGAGGGTCAGTGGGGTCAGAAGGGGGATCCATCCCAGGGTCAGTGGGGTCAGAAGGGGGATCCATCCCAGGGTTATATCAGCTCCAGTTGTGACCGCTGAACCAGGGTCTGTAGTGATGCCTCTAGCACTGAGATGCAGTGTCTCAGACCGCTGAACCAGGGTCTGTAGTGATGCCTCTAGCACTGAGATGCAGTGTCTCAGACCGCTGAACCAGGGTCTGTAGTGATGCCTCTAGCACTGAGATGCAGTGTCTCAGACCGCTGAACCACAACCTCTCCTCCCTCCTCCTCTCTTCTCTCTCTCACAACCTCTCCTCCCTCCTCCTCTCCTCTCACAACCTCTCCTCCCTCCTTTCTTTTTAAATCCCTTGTCATAGTGTTCCTGTCTTCCCAGCCCTCCTCCCTCCCTTGGTCTCTCCACTCCTCTCCCGTCCCTCCCTCCTCTCCTCTCCTCCTTCCCTCTCCTCTCTTCCTCCTTTCCTCACCTCTGCCCCCTCCTAACCTCATCTCCTCTGCCCTTCCCTCCTAACCTCATCTCCTCTGCCCCTCCTAACCTCATCTCCTCTGCCCTTCCCTCCTAACCTCATCTCCTCTGCCCCTCCTAACCTCATCTCCTCTGCCCTTCCCTCCTAACCTCATCTCCTCTGCCCCTCCTAACCTCATCTCCTCTGCCCCCTCCTAACCTCATCTCATCTGCCCCTTCCTAACCTCATCCCCTCTGCCCTTCCCTCCTTTCCTTACCTCTGCCCCTCCATCCCTCCTCTCCTCTGCTCCCTTCTTTCCTCCTCTCCTCACCTCTGCCCCATCCTAACCTCATCTCCTCTGCCCCCTCCTAACCTCCTCTCCTCTGCCCCCTCCTAACCTCATCTCCTCTGCCCCTCCTAACCTCATCTCCTCTGCCCCCTCCTAACCTTATCTCCTCTGCCCCCTCCTAAACACCTCTCCTCTGCCCCTCCTAACCTCATCTCCTCTGCCCTTCCATCCCTCCTCACCTCTGCCCCCTCCTAACCTCCTCACCCCTCTGCCCCCTCCTAACCTCATCTCCTCTGCCCCCTCCTAACCTCATCACCTCTGCCCCTCCTAACCTCATCTCCTCTGCCCCCCTCCTAACCTCATCTCCTCTGCCCTTCCATCCCTCCTCTCCTCTGCCCCCTAACCTCATCTCCTCTGCCCCCTCCTAACCTCCTCACCTCTGACCCCTCCTAACCTCATCTCCTCTGCCCCCTCCTAACCTCATCTCCTCTGCCCCCTCCTAACCTCATCTCCTCTGCCCTTCCATCCCTCCTCTCCTCTGCCCCTCCTAACCTCATCTCCTCTGCCCCCTCCTAACCTCATCTCCTCTGCCCTTCCCTCCTAACCTCATCTCCTCTGCCCTTCCCTCCTAACCTCATCTCCTCTGCCCTTCCCTCCTAACCTCATCTCCTCTGCCCTTCCCTCCTAACCTCATCTCCTCTGCCCCTCCTAACCTCATCTCCTCTGCCCCTCCTAACCTCATCTCCTCTGCCCCCTCCTAACCTCATCTCCTCTGCCCCTCCTAACCTCATCTCCTCTGCCCCCTCCTAACCTCATCTCCTCTGCCCTTCCCTCCTAACCTCATCTCCTCTGCCCCTCCTAACCTCATCTCCTCTGCCCTTCCCTCCTAACCTCATCTCCTCTGCCCCCTCCTAACCTCATCTCCTCTGCCCCTCCTAACCTCATCTCCTCTGCCCCCTCCTAACCTCATCTCCTCTGTCCCTTCCTAACCTCATCCCCTCTGCCCTTCCCTCCTTTCCTTACCTCTGCCCCTCCATCCCTCCTCTCCTCTGCTCCCTTCTTTCCTCCTCTCCTCACCTCTGCCCCTCCCTAACCTCATCTCCTCTGCCCCATCCTAACCTCATCTCCTCTGCCCCCTCCTAACCTCCTCACCCTGCCCCCCTCCTAACCTCATCTCCTCTGCCCCTCCTAAACACCTCTCCCTCTGCCCTCCTAACCTCATCTCCTCTGCCCCCTCCTAACCTCATCTCCTCTGCCCCCTCCCTAACCCTCCTCTCCTCTGCCCCCTCCTAACCTCCTCACCTCTGCCCTCCTAACCTCATCTCCTCTGCCCCCTCCCTAACCTCATCTCCTCTGCCCTTCCATCCCTCCTCTCCTCTGCCCCCTCCTAACCTCATCTCCTCTGCCCCCTCCTAACCTCATCTCCTCTGCCCTTCCATCCCTCCTCTCCTCTGCCCCCTCCTAACCTCATCTCCTCTGCCCCCCTCCTAACCTCATCTCCTCTGCCCCCTCCTAACCTCATCTCCTCTGCCCCCTCCTAACCTCATCTCCTCTGCCCTTCCATCCCTCCTCTCCTCTGCCCCCTCCTAACCTCATCTCCTCTGCCCCCTCCTAACCTCATCTCCTCTGCCCTTCCCTCCTAACCTCATCTCCTCTGCCCTTCCCTCCTAACCTCATCTCCTCTGCCCTTCCCTCCTAACCTCATCTCCTCTGCCCCCTCCTAACCTCATCTCCTCTGCCCCTCCTAACCTCATCTCCTCTGCCCCTCCTAACCTCATCTCCTCTGCCCTTCCCTCCTAACCTCATCTCCTCTGCCCTTCCCTCCTAACCTCATCTCCTGTGCCCTTCCCTCCTAACCTCATCTCCTCTGCCCCTCCTAACCTCATCTCCTCTGCCCTTCCCTCCTAACCTCCTCTCCTCTGCCCCCTCCTAACTTCATCTCCTCTGCCCTTCCCTCCTAACCTCATCTCCTCTGCCCCTCCTAACCTCATCTCCTCTGCCCCCTCCTAACCTCATCTCCTCTGCCCCTCCTAACCTCATCTCCTCTGCCCCTCCTAACCTCATCTCCTCTGCCCCTCCTAACCTCATCTCCTCTGCCCTTCCCTCCTAACCTCATCTCCTCTGCCCATCCTAACCTCATCACCTCTGCCCCCTCCTAACCTCATCTCCTCTGCCCATCCTAACCTCATCACCTCTGCCCCCTCCTAACCTCATCTCCTCTGCCCCTCCTAACCTCATCTCCTCTGCCCCTCCTAACCTCATCTCCTCTGCCCCTCCTAACCTCATCTCCTCTGCCCATCCTAACCTCATCACCTCTGCCCCCTCCTAACCTCATCTCCTCTGCCCCTCCTAACCTCATCTCCTCTGCCCTTCCCTCCTAACCTCATCACCTCTGCCCCATCCTAACCTCATCACCTCTGCCCCATCCTAACCTCATCACCTCTGCCCCCTCCTAACCTCATCACCTCTGCCCCCTCCTAACCTCATCTCCTCTGCCCCTCCTAACCTCATCTCCTCTGCCCTTCCCTCCTAACCTCATCACCTCTGCCCCATCCTAACCTCATCACCTCTGCCCCATCCTAACCTCATCACCTCTGCCCCCTCCTAACCTCATCACCTCTGCCCCCTCCTAACCTCATCTCCTCTGCCCCCTCCTAACCTCATCTCCTCTGCCCTTCCCTCCTCTCCTCACCTCTGCCCTTCCATCCCTCCTCTCCTCTGCCCTTCCCTCCTTTCCCCACCTCTGCCCTTCCATCCATCCCTCCTCTCCTCTGCTCCCTCCTTCATGTTTCTCCTCCTGTCCTGTCTGTTGAGGTATGTTTATTCTGATCAGGCCCTGCATAGCGTCACAGGGGTGACTTTGTAATTATGTTCATTTTAATTGGCTTCCTGCTATCACCCCTCTCATCACTTATGAGTCCACGCCGCCCGCCCCGGACAATGCATGGGGCCCTGCATTGCTGCTGTGTGTGTGTGTGTGTGTGTGTGTTGGTGTGTGTGTGTGGGGCCTACGTCAAGTAGACACACACACCACCCCCTCCACACCACCCCCTCCACACCGCCCCCTCCACACCGCCCCCTCCACACCACCCCCTCCACCCCCCCCTCCACACCACCCCCCTCCACACCGCCCCCTCCACACCACCCCCCTCCACACACCCCCTCCACACCACCCCCTCCACACCACCCTCTCCAACCCCCCTCCACACCACCCCTCCACACCACCCCCCTCCACACCACCCCTCCACACCACCCTCTCCAACCTCTTTACCTGCAGAGCATAATTCCATCAGGAAGTGCCTCCTTCCTTAATGAGTTTTCCCATCCGTTAGCAGCAGCTTAGATTCATTGATAAACGTGGTGGTTATCGGGGGGGCGATCGGTGACCTCCTGCACCCCTCATTTGTTTGTGGAAGACGGCAGTTAAAAGGAGATTAATGGGCTATAGATTTATGACTGAGGGCCCAGGACCACCATCCTACCATCCAGTTATAAACTCTCCTTCACTTATTCATCCATGAGGAGGAGGAGGAAGAGGCAGAGGAGGAGGAGGGGGAGGCAGAGGAGGAGGGGAAGGAGGAAGAGGCAGAGGAGGAGAGGAGGAGGAGGAGGGAGGAGGAAGAGGAGGAAGAGGAGGAGGAGGGGAGGAGGAGAGGCAGAGGAGGAGGAGGAAGAGGAGGAAGAGGGAGGAAGAGGAGGAGGAGGGAGGAGGAAGAGGCAGAGGAGGAGGGGAAGGAGGAAGAGGAGGAAGAGGAGATGGGGAAGGAGGAAGAGGAGGAAGAGGCAGAGGAGGAGGAGGAAGAGGAGGAAGAGGCAGAGGAGGGGGGGAAGGAGGAAGAGGAGGAAGATGCAGAGGAGGAGGAGGAAGAGGAGGAAGAGGCAGAGGAGGAGGGGAAGGAGGAAGAGGAGGAAGAGGCAGAGGAGGAGGGGAAGGAGGAAGAGGAGGAAGAGGCAGAGGAGGAGGGGAAGGAGGAAGAGGAGGAAGAGGCAGAGGAGGAGGGGAAGGAGGAAGAGGAGGAAGATGCAGAGGAGGAGGAGGAAGAGGAGGAAGAGGCAGAGGAGGAGGGGAAGGAGGAAGAGGCTTGGAGGAAGAGGCAGAGTAGGAGGAGGAGGAAGAGGCGGAAGGAGGAGGAGGGAGGAAGAAGAGGGGGAGGAGGGCTGAGAGGGGTTTGCCATCTCCTTCAACATCCATACAGACCATTTGTTGTGTGGAGAGAGAGAGAGAGGCACGCACGCACGCACGCACGCACGCACGCACACACGCACACACACACACACACACACACACACACACACACACACACACACACAGGGGGATTGTACATTAGGAAGGAGAGCTGTTTTTCCTGCTGGTGGTAGTGTTGTTGTTTATCTCTAACAGGATCATCCCAGCTCCTCCACATTGTAAACATCCACAGCAGCCACCCCTCTAAGTCTCTCAGCCAAAGCTCATTTGTTAAGGCGTGAGTTATGGGTAAGACCTCCTCTGACAAGCTAAAGCCAGCGCTTCCACCACATTATAGCTTGTTACACGTTGGCAGAGCGAGCCAACGAACGAACGAGCGTCGTGCACATCTGGCAACAACCGTCGCTACCACCCTTTGTCTATACCACCTCTGAATACGTTATTTCATGTTGTTCAGGGAAGGTTTTAGTATTTGCATGGCAGTGGATGTAGAGCAGAACAGACCTGGAGAGAGAACCAGGAAGTTCTGCATGGCTATGGATGTAGAGCAGAACAGACCTGGAGAGAGAACCAGGAAGTTCTGCATGGCTATGGATGTAGAGCAGAACAGACCTGGAGAGAGAACCAGGAAGTTCTGCATGGCTATGGATGTAGAGCAGAACAGACCTGGAGAGAGAACCAGGAAGTTCTGCATGGCTATGGATGTAGAGCAGAACAGGCCTGGAGAGAGAACCAGGAAGTTCTGCATGGCAGTGGATGTAGAGCAGAACAGACCTGGAGAGAGAACCAGGAAGTTCTGCATGTGTAAACAGCCAACATGCAGAGTGACTCGACGCTGAAGCCCTTATGTGCTGTTCTAGACAGGATGTCTGACATGTTCTGATGATATGTACAGTGCCATGGACACGCCTACTCATTCAAGGGTTTTTCATTCATTTTACTATTTTCTCCATTGTAGAATAATAGTGAATACATCAAAACTATGGAATCATGTAGTAACCAAAATAAAGTGTTAAACAAATCAAAATATATTTTATATTTGAGATTCTTCAAAGTAGCCACCCTTTGCCTTGATGACAGCTTTGCAAACTCTTGGCCTTCTCTCAACCAGCTTCATGAGGTAGTCACCTGGAATGCATGTTAAAAGTAAATGTGTGGAATTTCTTTCCTTCTTGATGTGTTTGGACCAATCAGTAGTGTTGTGACAAGGTAGAGGTGGTATATAGAAGACGGCCCTATTTGGTAGAAGACCAAGTCCATATTATAGCAAGAACAGCTCAAATAAGCAAAGAGAAACGACAGTCCGTTACTTTAAGACATGAAGGTCAGTCAATACGGAAAATTTCAAGAACTTTGAAAGTGTCTTCAAGCAAAAACAATCAAGCGCTATGATGAACCTGGCTCTCATGAGGACCGCCACAGGAAAGGAAAACCCAGAGTCACCTCTGCTGCAGAGGATACGTTCATTAGAGTTAACTGCACCTCAGAAATTGCAGCCCAAATAAATGCTTCAGAGTTTAAGTAACAGACACTTCTCAACATCAACTGTTCAGAGGAGACTGTGTGAATCAGGCCTTCATGGTCGAATTGCTGCAAAGAAACCACTACGAAAGGACACCAATATGAAGAAGAGACTTGCTTGGGCCAAGAAACACGAGCAATGGACATTAGACTGGTGGAAATTTGTCCTTTGGTTTGATGAGTCCAAATTTGAGATTTTCGGTTCCAACCGCCGTGTCTTTGTGAGACGCAGAGTAGGTAAACGGATGATCTCCACATGTCTATTTCACACCGTGAAGCATGGAGGAGGTGGTGTGATGGTGCTTTGTTGGTGACACTGTCTGTGATTTATTTAGAATTCAAGGCACACTTAACCAGCATGGCTACCACATCATTCTGCAGCGATACCCCATCCCATCTGGTTTGCGCTAGTGGGACTATAATCTGGGACTATAAAGGGCTATTTGACCAAGGAGATTGATGGAGTGCTGCATCAGATGACCTGGCCTCCACAATCCCCCGACCTCAACCCAATTGAGATGGTTTGGGATGAGTTGGACTGCAGAGTGAAGGAAAAGCAACCAACAAGTGCTCAGCATATGTGGGAACTCCTTCAAGACTTTTGGTAAAGCATTCCTCATGAAGCTGGTTGAGAGAATGCAGAGAGTGTGCTAAGTTGTCATCAAGGCAAAGGGTGGCTAATTTTAAGAACACTTTTTGGGTTACTACATTATTCCATGTGTGTTATTTCATAGGGTTGATGTCTTCACTATTATTCTACAATGTAGAAAAAAAATATAATAAAATAAGAAAAACCCTTGAATGAGTAGGTGTGTCCAAACTTTTGACTGGTACTGTGTATCTGTTCTAAGAGGAGAAGGACTCTAATGTCTAATTACATGGCATTACACAAAGTGCTTTAATCTGAAGTTGCCAAGTTGAAATTCAAATGAGTTATTAGAGTAGGTATGTGCTTAATTCCAAATCAGAGAGGGGAGGAGAGGGGAAGGGAGGAGAGGGACAGGACGGGGAGGGACAAGACAGGGAGGGGAGGAGAGGGAGGGGAGGGAGAGGGACAGGACGGGAGGGACAAGACAGGGAGGGGAGGAGAGGGGGAGGGAGGAGAGGGACAGGACAGGGAGGGGAAGGGAGGGGAGGGGAGGAGGAGAGGGACAGGACAGGGAGGGACAAGACAGGGAGGGGAGGGGAGGGACAGGATGGGGATGGGAGGGACAAGACAGGGAGGGGAAGGGAGGGGAGGGAGGAGAGGGACAGGACAGGGAGGGGAAGGGAGGGGAGGGAGGAGAGGGACAGGACAGGGAGGGGAAGGGAGGGGAGGGAGGAGAGGGACAGGACAGGGAGGGGAGGGACAGGACGGGGAGGGACAAGATGGGGAGGGGAGGGAGGGAGGGGAAGGGAGGGGAGGGAGGAGAGGGACAGGACAGGGCGGGGAGGGACAGGATGGGGAAGGGAGGGGGGGAGGGACAGGACGGGGAAGGGAGGGAGGGACAGGACGGGGAGGGGAGGGACAAGATGGGGAGGGAGGGAGGAGAGGGACGGGACAGGAGATCAATAGGTCAGGATGCAGTCTTTGAAATGTGTTGTTTTCACCTGATGGAACACCTGACACATAAAGGAGATGAGAGGAACAACCACTCAGGTTAATGACAGACAGGCCACATCACACTCCACTCTACCAGGAAATAGAGTGGAAAGGAGGACATGGAAAAATATGCTACTTTTTAGAAGCTATTGACCCAGACTGTTAGAGGAATGAACTGATGAAACTAGATGATTCCACCCAGACTGTTAGAGGACTGATGAAAGTAGATGATTCCACCCAGACTGTTAGAGGACTGGACTGATGAAACTAGATGATTCCACCCAGACTGTTAGAGGACTGATGATGAAACTAGATGATTCCACCCAGACTGTTAGAGGACTGATGATGAAACTAGATGATTCCACCCAGACTGTTAGAGGACTGATGATGAAACTAGATGATTCCACCCAGACTGTTAGAGGACTGATGATGAAACTAGATGATTCCACCCAGACTGTTAGAGGACTGATGAAACTAGATGATTCCACCCAGACTGTTAGAGAACTGATGAAACTAGATGATTCCACCCAGACTGTTAGAGGACTGATGAAACTAGATGATTCCACCCAGACTGTTAGAGGACTGGACTGATGAAACTAGATGATTCCACCCAGACTGTTAGAGGACTGATGAAACTAGATGATTCCACGCAGACTGTTAGAGGACTGGACTGATGAAACTAGATGATTCCACCCAGACTGTTAGAGGACTGATGAAACTAGATGATTCCACAAAGAGGAAAACGACGGACAAAAGACGAGTTTTCTGTGAATGGAGAATCAGCCCAGGACCCGTTTTCACTAAGTGCTGATCTAGGATCAGGTTCCCTCTTATTCATCATCATGATTTAAAAGGCAGAACTGATCCTAGATCAGCACTCCCCCTCAGATACTTTATGACTACGGCCCCAGGACCCAAAACCACCTTTACCATACAGACCCAATACCACCTTTACCATACAGACCCAATACCACCTTTATAATACAGACCCAATACCATACAGACCCAAAACCACCTTTACCATACAGACCCAATACCATACAGACCCAATACCATACAGACCCAATACCATACAGACCCAAAACCACCTTTACCATACAGACCCAATACCACCTTTACCATACAGACCCAATATCACCTTTACCATACAGACCCAATACCACCTTTATAATACAGACCCAATACCATACAGACCCAAAACCACCTTTATAATACAGACCAAAACCACCTTTATAATACAGACCCAATACCATACAGACCCAATACCATACAGACCCAATACCACCTTTATAATACAGACCCAATACCACCTTTATAATACAGACCCAATTCCATACAGACCCAATACCACCTTTATAATACAGACCCAATACCATACAGACCCAAAACCACCTTTACCATACAGACCCAAAACCACCTTTATAATACAGACCCAATACCATACAGACCCAATACCACCTTTACCATACAGACCCAATACCACCTTTATAATACAGACCCAATACCATACAGACCCAATACCATACAGACCCAAAAACCACCTTTACCATACAGACCCAATATCACCTTTACCATACAGACCCAATACCACCTTTATAATACAGACCCAATACCATACAGACCCAAAACCACCTTTACCATACAGACCCAATACCATACAGACCCAATACCATACAGACCCAAAACCACCTTTACCATACAGACCCAATACCACCTTTACCATACAGACCCAATACCACCTTTACCATACAGACCCAATACCACCTTTATAATACAGACCCAAAACCACCTTTACCATACAGACCCAATACCACCTTTACCATACAGACCCAATACCACCTTTATAATACAGACCCAATACCACCTTTATAATACAGACCCAATACCACCTTTACCATACAGACCCAATATCACCTTTACCATACAGACCCAATACCACCTTTACCATACAGACCCAATATCACCTTTACCATACAGACCCAATACCACCTTTACCATACAGACCCAATACCACCTTTACCATACAGACCCAATATCACCTTTACCATACAGACCCAATACCACCTTTACCATACAGACCCAATATCACCTTTATAATACAGACCCAATACCATACAGACCCAATACCTTTTTACCATACAGACCCAATACCACCTTTACCATACAGACCCAATACCACCTTTACCATAGAGACCCAATACCACCTTTACCATACAGACCCAATACCACCTTTACCATACAGACCCAATACCACCTTTACCATACAGACCCAATACCACCTTTACCATACAGACCCAATACCACCTTTACCATACAGACCCAATATCACCTTTACCATACAGACCCAATACCACCTTTATAATACAGACCCAATACCACCTTTACCATACAGACCCAATACCACCTTTATAATACAGACCCAATACCACCTTTATAATACAGACCCAATACCACCTTTACCATACAGACCCAATACCACCTTTACCATACAGACCCAATGCCACCTTTACCATACAGACTCAATACCACCTTTATAATACAGACCCAATACCACCTTTATAATACAGACCCAATACCACCTTTACCATACAGACCCAATACCACCTTTATAATACAGACCCAATACCACCTTTATAATACAGACCCAATACCACCTTTATAATACAGACCCAATACCACCTTTACCATACAGACCCAATACCACCTTTATAATACAGACCCAATACCACCTTTACCATACAGACCCAATACCACCTTTATAATACAGACCCAATACCACCTTTATAATACAGACCCAATACCACCTTTACCATACAGACCCAATACCACCTTTACCATACAGACCCAATACCACCTTTATAATACAGACCCAATACCATACAGACCCAATACCACCTTTATAATACAGACCCAATACCACCTTTATAATACAGACCCAATACCACCTTTATAATACAGACCCAATACCACCTTTACCATACAGACCCAATACCACCTTTACCATACAGACCCAATACCACCTTTACCATACAGACCCAATACCACCTTTACCATACAGGAATATTATTACAATTATAATGGAAAGTGAATAGTTCATTTAGAGGGCAGACACACCTGAGTAGTGGAGGAGTGGGACGAAGGCAGGAGGGGGAGGAATGGAATGGAGGGAGGAGTGGAGGGGGACGGAGGAGGAGTGGAATGGAAGAGAGGAGTGGAGGGGACGGAGGGAGGAGTGGAATGGAAGAGAGGAGTGGAGGGGGATGGAAGAGAGGAGTGGAGGGGGATGGAGAAGGGAGTGGAGGGGATGGAGAGAGGGAGTGGGGGACAGGAGAGAGGAGTGGGGGGGACGGAGGAGTGGAGGGGATGGGAGAGGAGTGGAGGGGTGGGAGGAGTGGAGGGGGACAGAGAGAGGAGAGGGGGACAGGACAGGAGGGGTGGAGGGGGACAGGAGAGAGGAGTGGAGGGGGACAGGAGAGAGGAGTGGAGGGGGACAGGAGAGAGGAGTGGAGGGGGACAGGAGAGAGGAGTGGAGGGGATGGAGGAGTGGAAGGGGGATGGAGGAGTGGAAGGGGGATGGAGGAGTGGAGGGGGGGAGGAGTGGAGGGGGACGGAGGAGTGGAGGGGGACGGAGGAGTGGAGGGGGACGGAGGAGTGGAGGGGGACGGAGGAGTGGAGGGGACGGAGGAGTGGAGGGGGACGGAGGAGTGGAGGGGGGGACGGAGGAGTGGAGGGGACGGAGGAGTGGAGGAGATTGCAGGTCTGGAGGGCTTTATAACGAACCAATTAAAGCCTTATCATCACTCCTCTACCACCCACACACACACACAACTATTTGACAGACAAATCACTCAGCCAATTTGTAAGGCACTTCCAAGGTCTTGTTTAAATGGTGGAGAGGACAGCGATTGGTTTAATTCAATTAAAATGGGACAGCGGCAACTTAAGGTTGAAGGAGGGAGATTTCGTACGACCGTGTGTGTGTGCGTGTGCGTGTGTGTGTGTGTGTGTGTGTATGAGGGGGTGTGGGTCCTTGGCTAATAGGGGTTGATTAAGGCTAGTATTGATCAAGTGGTGGGATAGTGTTAACCTGCCTCCCCAGCCCCACCCCACATCTGTCCAGCCCAGGGTGTAACCCTACCCCACCTCCCATTCATCCAGCCCAGGGTGTAACCCCACCTCCCATCTGTCCACCCCAGGGTGTAACCCTACCCCACCTCCCATCCATCCACTCCAGGGTGTAACCCCACCTCCCATCTGTCCACCCCAGGGTGTAACCCTACCCCACCTCCCATCCATCCACTCCAGGGTGTAACCCCACCTCCCATCTGTCCACCCCAGGGTGTAACCCCACCTCCCATCTATCCACCCCAGGGTGTAACCCCACCTCCCATCCATCCACCCCAGGGTGTAACCCCACCTCACATCTATCCACCCCAGGGTGTAACCCCACCTCCCATCTGTCCACCCCAGGGTGTAACCCCACCTCACATCTGTTCACCCCAGGGTGTAACCCCACCTCCCATCCATCCACCCCAGGGTGTAACCCCACCTCCCATCTATCCACCCCAGGGTGTAACCCCACCTCCCATCTGTCCACCCCAGGGTGTAACCCCACCTCACATCTGTTCACCCCAGGGTGTAACCCCACCTCCCATTCATCCAGCCCAGGGTGTAACCCCACCTCCCATCTGTCCACCCCAGGGTGTAACCCCACCCCACCTCCCATCTAGGGCTGGGGCGTATGGTGGGGTGGGGTTAGGGCTGGGGTGTATGGTGGGGTTAGGGCTGGGGTGTATGGTGGGGTTAGGGCTGGGGCGTATGGTGGGGTGGGGTTAGGGCTGGGGTGTATGGTGGGGTGGGGTTAGGGCTGGGGTGTATGGTGGGGTGGGGTTAGGGCTGGGGTGTATGGTGGGGTGGGGTTAGGGCTGGGGTGTATGGTGGGGTTAGGCTGGGGCATATGGTGCTGTGGGGTTAGGGCTGGGGCATATGTTGGGGTGGGGTTAGGGCTGGGGTGTATGGTGGGGTGGGGTTAGGGCTGGGGTGTATGGTGGGGTGGGGTTAGGGCTGGGGTGTATGGTGGGGTTAGGGCTGGGGTGTCTGGTGGGGTGGGGTTAGGGCTGGGGTGTATGGTGGGGTGGGGTTAGGGCTGGGGTGTATGGTGGGGTGGGGTTAGGGCTGGGGTGTATGGTGGGGTGGGGTTAGGGCTGGGGTGTATGGTGGGGTGGGGTTAGGGCTGGGGGCGTATGGTGGGGTGGGGTTAGGGCTGGGGTGTATGGTGGGGTGGGGTTAGGGCTGGGGTGTATGGTGGGGTGGGGTTAGGGCTGTTGTGGTGACCGTATTCATCGTCACACCGGCGGTCACGGGTCATGGCAGTCAAAGTCCACATGTTCCACTGTAGTCTGGCTTCTCTAAGCTCTGATGCTGCTGATGTCAATGCAAATGTATTCAAAAATCTAATCAAACACTTGATGAGAGCCCATGAGCTCAAGTTGTGCAACATTTCTATAGGTTATGTAACTGGGTGAGAAAACAGAGCGATGGCCTCTAGTAAAAAGAGGAGGATCAGCTTTCTATAGGTTAAGTAACTGGGTGAGAAAACAGAGCGATGGCCTCTAGTAAAAAGAGGAGGATCAGCTTTCTATAGATTATGTAACTGGGTGAGAAAACAGTGATGGCCTCTAGTAAACAAAAGGAGGATTAGCTTTCTATAGGTTAGATCTACTATATTTAATTCTCAACTTTCCTAATATTAAGCACATTGCCTCTCTTTGCAACAGGAGTATAGCCTACCTGGCAGGCAAGAAAATCAAATCAAATTAAATGTTATTTGTCACATACACATGACCATGCCCCAGGACTACTTGACATGATGACTCCTTGCTGTCCCCAGTCCACCTGGCCGTGCTGCTGCTCCAGTTTCAACTGTTCTGCCTTATTATTATTCGACCATGCTGGTCATTTATGAACATTTGAACATCTTGGCCATGTTCTGTTATAATCTCTACCCGGCACAGCCAGAAGAGGACTGGCCACCCCACATAGCCTGGTTCCTCTCTAGGTTTCTTCCTAGGTTTTGGCTTTTCTAGGAGTTTTCCTAGCCACCGTGCTTCTACACCTGCATTGCTTGCTGTTTGGGGTTTTAGGCTGGGTTTCTGTACAGCACTTTGAGATATCAGCTGATGTACGAAGGGCTATATAAATAAATTTGATTTGATTTGATTTGATTTGGTTAGCAGATGTTAATGCGAGTGTAGCGAAATGCTTGTGCTTCTAGTTCCGACAATGCAGTAATAACCAACGAGTAATCTAACCTAACATTTCCATAACTACTACCTTATACACATATGTGTAAAGGGATAAAGAATATGTACATAAAGATATATGAATGAGTGATGGTACAGAACGGCATAGGCAAGATACAGTAGATGGTATCGAGTACAGTATATACGTATACATATGAGATAAATAAGGTAGGGTATGTAAACATTATATTAAGTAGCATTGTTTAAAGTGGCTAGTGATATATTTTACATCAATTCCCATCAATTCCCATTATTAAAGTGGCTGGAGTTGAGTGAGTGTGCTGGCAGCAGCCACTCAATGTTAGTGGTGGCTGTTTAACAGTCTAATGGCCTTGAGATAGAAGCTGTTTTTCAGTCTCTCGGTCCCAGCTTTGATGCACCTGTACTGACCTCGCCTTCTGGACGATAGCGTGGTGAACAGGCAGTGGCTCGGGTGGTTGTTGTCCTTGATGATCTTTATGGCCTTCCTGTGACATCGGGTGGTGTAGGTGTCCTGGAGGGCAGGTAGTTTGCCCCCGGTGATGCATTGTGCAGACCTCACTACCCTCTGGAGAGCCTTACGGTTGTGGGCGGTGATACAGCCCGACAGGATGCTCTCGATTGTGCATCTGTAGAAGTTTGTGAGTGCTTTTGGTGACAAGCCGAATTTCTTCCTGAGGTTGAAGAGGCGCTGCTGCGCCTTCTTCACGATGCTGTCTGTGTGAGTGGACCAACTCAGTTTGTCTGTGATGTGTACGCCGAGGAAATTAAAACGTACTACCCTCTCCACTACTGTTCCATCGATGTGGATAGGGGGGTGTTCCCTCTGCTGTTTCCTGAAGTCCACAATCATCTCCTTGGTTTTGTTGACGTTGAGTGTGAGGTTATTTTCCTGACACCACACTCCGAGGACCTCCTCCCTGTAGGCCGTCTCGTCGTTGTTGGTAAACAAGCCTACCACTGTTGTCGTCCGCAAACTTGATGATTGAGTTGGAGGCGTGCGTGGACACGCAGTCGTGGGTGAACAGGGAGTACAGGAGAGGGCTCAGAACGCACCCTTGTGGGGCCCCAGTGTTGAGGATCAGCGGGGTGGAGATGTTGTTACCTACCCTCACCACCTGGGGAGGCCTGTCAGGAAGTCCAGGACCCAGTTGCACAGGGGCGGAGTTGAGACCCAGGGTCTAGAGCTTAATGACGAGTTTGGAGGGTACTATGGTGTTAAATGCTGAGCTGTAGTCGATGAACAGCATTCTCACATAGGTATTCCTCTTGTCCAGATGGGTTAGGGCAGTGTGCAGTGTGGTTGAGATTGCATCGTCTGTGGACCTATTTGGGCGGTAAGCAAATTGGAGTGGGTCTAGGCTGTCAGGTAGGTGGAGGTGATATGGTCCTTGACTAGTCTCTCAAAGCACTTCATGATGACGGAAGTGAGTGCTACGGGCGGTAGTCGTTTAGCTCAGTTACCTTAGCTTTCTTGGGAACAGGAACAATGGTGGCCCTCTTGAAGCATGTGGGAACAACAGACTGGGATAGGGATTGATTGAATATGTCCGTAAACACACCAGCCAGCTGGTCTCGCATGCTCTGAGGGCGCAGCTGGGGATGCCGTCTGGGCCTGCAGCTCAGCGAGGGTTACCACGTTTAAATGTTTTACTCACCTCGGCTGCAGTGAAGGAAAGTCTGCATGTTTTGGTTGCGGGCCGTGTCAGTGGCACTGTATTGTCCTCAAAGCGGGCAAAAAAAGTTATTTAGTCTGCCTGGGAGCAAGGCATCCTGGTCCGTGACTGGGCTGGTTTTCTTTGTAATGGGAACCACATCTTCAACGCACGTTCTAATGAACTCGGCTCACCGAATCAGCGTATTCATCAATGTTGTAAGTGTAAAGGGTTCAAGAATATGTACATAAAGATATATGAATGAGTGATGGTACAGAACTGCATAGGCAAGATGCAGTAGATGGTATAGAGTACAGTAGAAACATATGAGATGGGTAATGTAGGGTATATAAACAAAGTGGCATAGTTAAAGTGGCTAGTGATACATGTATTACATAAAGATATCGTAGATGATATGTGTTACCTTTATTTATAGAGTACAGTATATACATATGAGATGAGTAATGTAAGGTATGTAAACATTATATTAAGTAGCACTGTTTAAACTGGCCTAGTGATATATTTTACATCAATTTATAGACCCGACAGGACCCGACCTCAGCCCTGCAGAGCCTGTAGACAATTTCATTCAGGCTAATAAGGCAAACTTGTTGACTTATATGAGGCGTGGGAGCCAACACATACAGGCCTATAAACATGAACCAGAACAGCAACTTAGCTGATCAAGTATATACAGTTGAAGTCAGTTTACCATGGTCCCATGGTGTTTATACTAACGTACTATTGTTTGTACAGATGAACCTGGTACCTTCAGGAGTTTGGACATTGCTCCCAAGGATGAACCAGACTTGTGGAGGTCTACAATTTTTTCAGAGGTCTTGGCTGATTTCTTTTGATTTACCCATGATGTCAAGCAAAGAGGCACTGAGTTTGAAGGTAGGCCTTGAAATACATCCACAGGTACACCTCCAAATGACTCAAATGATGTCAATTAGCCTATCAGAAGTTTCTAAAGCCATGACAAAATGATCTGGAATTTTCCAAGCTTTTAAAGCAGTCAACTTAGTGTATAAACTTCTGACCCTACTGGAATTGTGATACAGTGAAATAATCTGTCTGTTAACAATTGTTAACAATTTGTGTCATGCCACAAAGTAGATGTCTTAAAGCTTGCCAAAACTATAGTTTGTGGTTGAAAAACAAGTTTTAATGACTCAACCTAAGTGTATGTAAACGTCCCACTTTAACTGTATATATTTTGTTATCTTTCAAACACTTAGTTGATAGAGTCTATCTGCCAGATGGGCAGGGTTGGTGGATAGAGTCTGCCTGCCAATTACAGGCCCCTCATCTTTTAAGTGGGGGAACTTGCACAATTGCTGGCTGACTAAATACTTTTTTGCCCTACTGTGTGTGTATATATATACCCTCTCTCTCTCCCTCTCTATCAATTCAATGGGATTTATCTATATCTCTCTATCAATTCAATGGGCTTTATCTATCTTAAAAGAGGCCCCTCTTTTACTCTTTTCAATCTTAGTCCACCCCTCCCAGCCCCCTCTTTCTCAGTCCCCACTCCCAGTCCCCTCTTTCTCAGTCTCCTTTCTCAGTCCCCACTCCCAGTCCCCCCTCTTCTCAGTCCGCTCCTCCCAGTCCCCCACTCCCCCTCTTCTCTGTCCCCCCCCTTCTCAGTCCCCACTCCCAGTCCCCCTTCTCAGTCCCCACCCCAGTCCCCCCTTCTCAGTCCGCACTCCCAGTCCCCCTTCTCAGTCCCCCTCCCCAGTCCCCCCCTCTCAGTCCCCACTCCCGTTTCCCCCTCTTTCTCCAGTCCCCCCTCCCAGTTCCCCTTTCTCAGTCCCCACTCCAGTTCCCCCTCTTCAAGTCCTCTGAATCCCCTCTTTCTCAGTCCCCCTCTTTCTCAGTCCCCCCCTCTTTCTCAGTCCCCTCTTTCTCAGTCCCCCTCCCAGATCCCCCTCTTTTCTCAGTCCCCCTCCCCAGATCCCCCCCTCTTTCTCGTCCCCCTCCCAGATCCTCTCAGCCCCCTGGTCCCCCTCCCCAAAGATCCCCCCCTCTTTCCTCAGTCCCCCTCCCAGATCCCCCTCTTTCTCAGTCCCCCTCCCCAGATCCCTCTTTCTCAGTCCCCACTCCCAGATCCCCTCTATTTCTCAGTCCCCTCCCAAGTCCCCCTCTTTCTCAGTCCCCCTCCCAGATCCCCCTCCTCTCAGTCCCCCTCCCAGTCCCCACTCTTTCTCAGTCCCCCTCCCCAGATCCCCCCCCCTCTTTCTCTGTCCCCCCTCCCAGATCCCCCTCTTTCACCAGTCCCCCTCCCAGATCCCCCCTCTTTCTCAGTCCCCCTCCCAGATCCCCCCTCTTTCTCAGTCCCCCTCCCCAGATCCCCTCTTTCTCAGTCCCCCCCTCCCAGATCCCCCTCTTCTCTGTCCCCCCTCCCAGATCCCCTCTTTCTCTTCTCAGATCCCCCTCTTTCTCAGTCCCCCTCCCAGATCCCCCTCTTTCTCAGTCCCCCCCTCCCAGATCCCCCTCTTTTCTCAGTCCCCCTCCCAGATCCCCCCCTCTTTCTCAGTCCCCCCACTCCCAGTTTCCCCTATTTCTCAGTCCCCCCTCCCAGTTCCCCTATTTCTCTGTCCCCCCCCTCTGTGACAGTCGTGGTTCCTCTGCAGCACTAACCTGTCCTGAACAGGAAGTCTAGTGACTGGCTTTTAGTGGTTCTCCTCTCCTACAGCTCTCCCAGCTCTAGTATCCCCCAGCTCACAGAGAGGAGGAGGACTGGCTTACCTTGCCTCAGCATTATACTACTGTTACACAGCTTATTGAGGGGCCAGAGGGGCCAAGGGCTATATGACTATATGATATGCCTCTATATGAGGGAGATCTAAGAGTACGAGGCTGTTTGAGAGGTTTGAATCCTAATCAATCTATCCAAAGGGACAACGTGTTGTTTGAGGTACGGTAGATCAATACAGCTACAGTCGTCTAACAGGGGTCAAAGCTGTACGCTGAAAAACCTTGTTAGCGCAAAAGGTCAAATTAAATGCTTGATGCTCATTAGAATTTCCTTGTCTTTTTCATTTTCAGACAAAACGCTATATATTTCAATGAAAACTGTTTTTATATTAATAGCAGTGTAGATAAGTGACTGCCTGTGGATGAGAGGAGGGAGGAGGAGGAAAAGGAGGAGAGAGGATGAGAACAGAGGGGAGGGAGGAGAGAGGACAGAGGAGGGGAGGAGGAGAGAGGAGGACAGAGTAGGAGAAAAGGAGGTGAAGAAAAGAGAAATGGAGGGACAGGTGAGGAAAGAGGAGTGCAGTATTCTCTCGGTCCCCCCATACCGACATCCTATACAAAAAATTTTCCTCTACTCTTCACCTTCTCCTCAACCAAGGAAAACTCCACAATGTCAGAACGGCAGGCTCTCGCCTTCTCTCACCCTTTCTGTAAGCTAATTAAGAAATATCACAGCCTTCTGCGAACTCAATTAAATAATGTTAATTTATTCTCATTTCAATTTACACTCAGGCTGCTGCTGTGGAGGGCCGGAAAAACAAAGGAGAAGGAATGAAAGGAGCCGTGCTCTGGTCCTGGCCTCCCTGTGAGACGCTCTCTCTCTCTCTGTGTGTACGTGTGTGTGTCTCAGTGTGTGCCTTGGTGTATGTGTGTGTCTCAGTGTGTCTCAGTGTGTGTGTGTCTCGGTGTGTGTGTGTCTCGGTGTGTGTGTGTCTCGGTGTGTGCCTTGGTGTATGTGTGTGTCTCAGTGTGTGTCTAGGTGTGTGTGTGTATATGTGCGTCTCAGTGTGTGTGTGTGTGTGTGTGTTTGCGTCTCAGGGTGTGTGTGCACGTGTGTCTCGGTGTGTGTGTGCGCACTTGCGTCTCGTGTGTGTGCGCACTTGTGTCGGTGTGTGTGTGCGCACTTGTGTCTCGGTGTGTGTGTCTCGGTGTGTGTGTGTGTCTCGGTGTGTGTGTGTCTCGGTGTGTGTGGGTCTCGGTGTGTGTGTGTGTCTCGGTGTGTGTGTGTCTCGGTGTGTGTGTGTGTCTCGGTGTGTGTGTGTGTCTCGGTGTGTGTGTCTCGGTGTGTGTGTGTCTCGGTGTGTGTGTGTCTCGGTGTGTGTGTGTCTCGGTGTGTGTGTGTCTCGGTGTGTGTGTGTGTCTCGGTGTGTGTGTGTGTCTCGGTGTGTGTGTGTGTCTCGGTGTGTGTGTGTCTCGGTGTGTGTGTGTCTCGGTGTGTGTGTGTCTCGGTGTGTGTGTGTCTCGGTGTGTGTGTGTCTCGGTGTGTGTGTGTGTCTCGGTGTGTGTGTGTCTCTGGTGTGTGTGTGTCTCGGTGTGTGTGTGTGTGTCTCGGTGTGTGTGTGTCTCGGTGTGTGTGTGTCTCGGTGTGTGTGTGTGTCTCGGGTGTGTGTGTGTCTCGGTGTGTGTGTGTCTCGGTGTGTGTGTGTGTCTCGGTGTGTGTGTGTCTCTGTGTGTGTGTGTGTCTCGGTGTGTGTGTGTCTCGGTGTGTGTGTGTCTCTGTGTGTGTGTGTGTCTCGGTGTGTGTGTGTCTCGGTGTGTGTGTGTGTCTCGGTGTGTGTGTGTCTCGGTGTGTGTGTGTGTCTCGGTGTGTGTGTGTCTCGGTGTGTGTGTGTCTCGGTGTGTGTGTGGGTCTCGGTGTGTGTGGGTCTCGGTGTGTGTGTGTCTCGGTGTGTGTGTGTCTCGGTGTGTGTGTGTCTCGGTGTGTGTGTGTCTCGGTGTGTGTGTGTCTCGGTGTGTGTGTGTGTCTCGGTGTGTGTGTGTCTCGGTGTGTGTGTGTCTCGGTGTGTGTGTGTCTCGGTGTGTGTGTGTCTCGGTGTGTGAATACAGGCCTCCTTGTGAGAGGTGCTCTGTGCTCTCAGCTCCTCAGAAACACTATTTAATTTGGGCCTTTGATTCATCTGAATAACAGAAACCTTTTATTTGAGGGGAAAAGCAGCATACCTCTCCTGTTGTTTCACTTAGTCACCATCCTGAGGAGCCTGGAGGATGCTGTGTGTGTGTGTGTGTGTGTGTGTGTGTGTGTGTGTGTGTGTGTGTGTGTGTGTGTGTGTGTGTGTGTGTGTGTGTGTGTGTGTGTGTGTGTGTGTGTGTGTGTGTGTGTTACTATCCTTGTTGGGACCATAAGTCCTCACAAGGATAGTAACACAACGACAATTAGTGGGGACATTTTGTCGGTCCCACAAGATAAAAAAGCTACTTTAGGTTTAGGGTTAGAATTAGGGGTTAAGAGTTAGGGGAAAATAAGATTTAGAATGGGAATCAATTGTTTGGTCAAACAAATGTGTGTGTGTGTGTGTGTGTGTGTGTGTGTGTGTGTGTGTGTGTGTGTGTGTGTGTGTGTGTGTGTGTGTGTGTGTGTGTGTGTGCTGTGTGTGTGTGTGTGTGTGTGTGTGTAAAGTAAAGTGTGTGTGAGAGCACGCGTGTGTCAGGACATGTGTCCACGATACAGTAAGTGAATATTTCAAGGTCTACAGTACTTCAGCTAAACGGCTGTAGCAGAAGATTCGGGATCTTAGTTGAAACAGCTCTCTGAAAGTCGTTGTGTTAATAGAGAACAGGAAATACAACTCTTCTTTGCCCAAAACTTTTCCTCCGACATCGGCGTTCTGTTCGTGACTTTTCTCCATATGAAAATAAAGGCTAATAAATTCATGAAGCAGAAAAACTGATGAAAATCCCCGAGATCAGAGCAGCTGAGGGCAGAACGGCTCACTGAAACTTCTGGAACAGAGACAACGAAGCAGAGACAGTGACAGAGGAGGAGGAGGAGGAGAGAAGGAGTGGCCCCCGGGAAGGAGATGGACTGAAACGGGACAGACATGAATCTCTCGTCCGTTCTTCTCTCTTTTTTTTTAGAAAGTTACTCTGTTCATTTAAATGAATCCTTCAGACAGACGTTCCGTCCCCGCGACTCCGGAGAAGCAAAACCTCAACACTCTGGGATCGGTCTTTCATTGTCCTCTAAGACAGAGGAAAGAAAGAGGCATAGAGGGAAAGAACGAGAGACAGACGAACACAGAGACCGAGTGAGTGACGGAGAGAGGCAGGAGAGAGAGACAGAGAGAGAGGTGGTGACCGAGAGGCTGAGAGAGACAGAGAGACAGAGAGAGACAGAGAGAGAGAGACCGAGAGAAGAGACAGAGAGAGAGACAAGAGAAGGAAGACAGAGAGAGTAGTGACAGAGACAGAGGAAGTGAGTGACCGAGAGGCTGAGAGAGAGAGAGGGCGAGAGAGACACGAAACAGACACAGAGGCCAGAGAGTCCAGGAAATACCTCATACAGTATAAGAGAAAAATGACAAATGAAATGTAGAACTTTTGGTAAACTGCCACTTACAGTAGGCAACAATTGCCCTTGACCCAAACAAATCCCCCCGCCTACTTTAACATACCTTTCAGTCTAAATGAATCTGTATGGACACCACACACTGGAGAGATTGCCTTCGCTCCTAAAAATAGACAATAACACCCTTGCCTTCGTTACACTAACGCTGAGGAGAATGTACTTACGATGACGGAGAAACACAGGTTTTACAAACATAGAAGAACACCTGCTCTTTCCATGACAGACTGACCAGGTAATCCAGAGTGAAAGATATGATCCCTTATTGATGTCACTTCAAATCATCGTAGATGAAGGGGAGGAGACGGGTTAAAGAAGGATTTTTTAAGCCAAATGTGGCGTGGACTGTGTATGTCTGCCGTTCAGAGGGGGACAAGACAAAAGATTTGAGTGCCGTTGAGCGGGGTCTGGTAGTGCCAGGCTCACCGGCTTGTGTCAAGAACTGCAAAGCTGCTGTTTTTGTTTTTTTACACTCAACAGTTTCCTGTGTGTATCAAGAATGGAGGAGAGCACAAGTCGATATTATGAAGGTGTTGTTGAATTCACTGTATTCAGGAAACAGCATCTATACCAGGTGTATCACCATAACACCTGAAACTAGATGTGGTTGTCTCATTTACAGTTGAAGTCGGACGTTTACATACACTTAGGGTCATTAAAACTTCGTTTTTCAACCACTCCACAAATGTCTTGTTAACAAACTATAGTTTTGGCAAGTCGGTTAGGACATCTACTTTGTGCATGACACAAGTCATTTATCCAACAATTGTTTACAGACAGATTATTTCACTTATAACTCACTGTATCACAATTCCAGTGGGTCAGAAGTTTACATACACTAAGTTGACTGTGCCTTTGAACAGCTTGGAAAATTCCAGAAAATTATGTCATGGCTTTAGAGCTTCTGACAGGCTAATTGACATCATTATGTAAATTGGAGGTGTACCTGTGGATGTATTTCAAGGCCTACCTTCAAACTCAGTGCCTCTTTGCTTGACATCATGGGAAAATCAAAAGAAATCAGCCAACACCTCTGAAAAAAAAATTGTAGACCTCCACAAGTCTGGTTCATCCTTGGGAGCAATTTCCAAACACCTGAAGGTACCACGTTCATCTGTACAAACAATAGTACTCCAAGTATAAACACCATGGGACCACACAGCTGTAACACCGCTCAGGAAGGAGACGCGTTCTGTCTCCTAGAGATGAACGTACTTTGGTGCGAAAAGTGCAAATCAATCTCAGAACAACAGCAAGGACCTTGTGAAGATGCTGGAGGAAACAGGTACAAAGTATCTATATCCACAGTAAAACGAGTCCTATATCGACATAACCTGAAAGGCCGCTCAGCAAGGAAAAGCCACTGCTCCAAAACCGCCATAAAAAAGCCAGACTACGGTTTGCAACTGCACATGGGGACAAAGATCATACTTTTTGGAGAAATGTCCTCTGGTCTGATGAAACAAAAATAGAACTGTTTGGCCATAATGACCATCTTTACGTTTGGAGGAAAAAGGGGGAGGCTTGCAAGCCGAAGAACACCATCCCAACCGTGAAGCACGAGGTGGCAGCATCATGTTGTGGGGGTGCTTTGCTGCAGGAGGGACTGGTGCACTTCACAAATAGATGGATTCATGAGGATGGACAATTATGTGGATATATTGAAGCAACATCTCAAGACATCAGTCAGGAAATTAAAGCTTTGTCGCAAATGGGTCTTCCAAATGGACAATGACCCCAAGCATACTTCCAAAGTTGTGGCAAAATGGCTTAAGGACAACAAAGTCAAGGTATTGGAGGGCCATCACAAAGCCCTGACCTCAATCCCATAGAACATTTGTGGGCAGAACTGAAAAAGCGGTGTGCCAGCAAGAGGCCCTACAAACCTACAAGCATTTAAACTGAGTTTAAATGTATTTGGCTAAGGTGCATGTAAACTTCCAGGCTTCCAACTGTAGCTACTGATGAAGGTACTGTCTCACCACGCTAGTGATGAAGGTACTGTCTCACCACGCTACTGATGAAGGTACTGTCTCACCACGCTACTGATGAAGGTACTGTCTCACCTAGCTACTGATGAAGGTACTGTCTCACCACGCTACTGATGAAGGTACTGTCTCCCACGCTACTGATGAAGGTACTGTCTCACCACGCTACTGATGAAGGTACTGTCTCACCACACTACTGATGAAGGTACTGTCTCACCTAGCTACTGATGAAGGTACTGTCTCACCACACTACTGATGAAGGTACTGTCTCACCACGCTACTGATGAAGGTACTGTCTCACCACGCTACTGATGAAGATACTGTCTCACCACGCTACTGATGAAGGTACTGTCTCACCACACTGATGAAGGTACTGTCTCACCACGCTACTGATGAAGGTACTGTCTCACCACACTACTGATGAAGGTACTGTCTCACCACACTACTGATGAAGGTACTGTCTCACCTAGCTACTGATGAAGGTACTGTCTCACCACGCTACTGATGAAGGTACTGTCTCACCCACGCTACTGATGAAGGTACTGTCTCACCACGCTACTGATGAAGGTACTGTCTCCCCACGCTACTGATGAAGGTACTGTCTCACCACACTACTGATGAAGGTTCTGTCTCTGCCACACTACTGATGAAGGTACTGTCTCACCACACTACTGATGAAGGTACTGTCTCACCACACTACTGATGAAGGTACCGTCTCACCACGCTACTGATGAAGGTACCGTCTCACCTCGCTACTGATGAAGGTACTGTCTCACCGCTACTGATGAAGGTTCTGTCCTCACCACACTACTGATGAAGGTACTGTCTCACCACGCTACTGATGAAGGTACTGTCTCACCTAGCTACTGATGAAGGTACTGTCTGGAAGCAGCTCTGGATGAGAGCGTCTGTTTAATGACTAAATGTCCATGTTAAAATCCTAATCTTATACAAAGAGTGGAGGATACAAGAACACAGCCTGTCCTGATTCACCACAGTCTGTTGAAGAGGTTAACACCATGACAAACTGGACTAACACACACACACACACACACAAAGGGAGGACTTAAACAAGACCATGCACAAGCAGATGCACACACACACACACACCACCACACACACACCACCCACACCACACATCCCCCACACACACCACCTAACACCACCACACACCACCCACACACCACACACACACACCACACACACCACACACACCACCCACACACCACACACACGACGGTCTTAAATAATACAATGTTCCAACAACGTCCTTCCAAACCCTTTAAAAATGATTTCTGCAGCAGCCAGAAGTGAGTTGAAGTCTTGGACAAAGTATCAGGATATATTACTATGTAGAACGGAGGTAGAACGGAGGTAGAACAGAGGTAGAACAGAGGTAGAACAGAGGTAGAACAGAGGTAGAACAGAGGTAGAACAGAGGTAGAACGGGACATTGGAATCTGTTTGGGGATGTGTGTAAAACAGGATATTCCAGATCCTTGAGGGACAGTTTGTGTGTGTGTGTGTGTGTGTGTGTGTGTGTGTGTGTGTGTGTGTGTGTGTTCATTGCATGTGTGTTTTTCTCTGTGAGAATATTTACAGAAACCAAACCCTGTTCTCACCACCTCTACATGTTAAACTCTGGGCCTCATTTTCCACTGAATATCTCTCCTGCAACAGCCTCAGTTTCTCTCTCTCTCTCCTCCCCCTCTCTCCCCCTACTCCCTCCCTCTCTCTCCCTCTCTCTCCCTCCCTCTCTCCCTCTCTCTCCCCCTACTCCCTCCTCTCTCTCCCCCCTCTCCCCCCTCCCTCCCCCTCTCTCTCCCGCTCTCTCCCCCTCTCTCCCCCTCCTCTCAGCTCTAAAGACAGGGCAGCCCTTGGCGGAGTGCAGCCCACCACAGGCCACTGAGTCTGTGTAATTAAAGTTGTTTAGACCCCCTCACCCACAGTCACACGGCTGTGCAGCTGGTTGATAAACCTTCCTTAATGACATAGTACCACCATTACTGTTACCGCACCAAGTCCTACACAACTACAACAGCCAGCCACGGAGGGAGGGTGTGTGTGTGTGTGTCCGCGGGGGGTTATGAGGGCAGATGGGGTTCTTACCCCCTGTAATCAGTCTGCTGATGTGTTTAAGCCCCTCATATGCTTTCTGCCCTGCATCTCATATAGACTACTTAAACCCCCCACCCATCCAATCACTCCCGGCCACTGGGGTGGCTCATCATGTGTGTGTGACCACCAGCCGTTTAATTACAACTAGCAGAAATGCAGAATTTAAATAAATAAATAAACAGACAAACAGCCCAATAAACTAATACCTATATTCAGATGAGGAGGTTGGAGGTGACTGGACACACACGGAGGCACATGCAAACACAACCACACACACTTTGTGAACAACCACACACACACACACACTTCATAAATACCACTACTCTAGTGCCACTACCCTCTTCAAAGAGTCTTACCTTAGGGAGGAGAAGGCCAGCTCTCGCCCCACCACAGCTACCACGGCACTGGGTCCACTGGGCATGAATCTCTCCCTCTCTGACCCCTCCCTGGAGGTGTTGGGGGCCGAGGGGCTGGGGCCTGGAGGTCTGGGAGGTAGCGGGGCTCTCCTCTTCTGGTTACTGAAGTCTGGAGAGGGGCCCCGGAGGGTCGGGATGGGCTGGAGGTCCGGGGCTCGTAGAGCGGGTTGGATCTGAAGGAGAGAGGGAGACGGAGGGAGAAGACAGAGTGAGGGAGGGAGAGATGGAGTGAGGGAGGAAAGGAGAGAGGAGGAGGGAGACGGAGTGAGGGAGGGGAGAGACGGAGTGAGGGAGGAAAGGGAGAGAGGAGGAGGAGACGGAGTGAGGAGGAGGGAGACGGAGTGAGAGGGAGAAAGGGAGAGAGGAGGAGGGAGACAGAGGGGGAAGACAGAGGGAGAGAGACGGAGTGAGGACGGAGTGAGGGGGAGAGACGGAGTGAGGGGGGAGAGGGAGAGAGGGAGGAGAGAGGGAAGGGGGAGTGAGGGAGGGGAGAGAGGGAGTAAGGGGGAGAGGGAAAGAGATGGAGGGGAGAGACAGAGTGAGGGGGAGGGAGAGAGGGAAAGGGATGGGAAGTGAGGGGGAGAGGGAAAGAAAGAGGGAGAGGAGAGAGATATGCCATATCAAAAGATTGCATCATAATGTCATTTTACAGGCATTGTATAACTTTACATCCTCTAAAACTCTTCTGTTTTTTGTTAAATGTAATTTATTTCACTTTTATTTAACCAGTTGAGAACAAGTTCTCATTTACAACTGCGACCTGGCCAAGATAAAGCAAAGCAGTGTGACACAATCAATAACACAGAGTTACACATAAACAAACGTACAGTCAATAACACTTCACTGTACTTTACTTAGGAACACACATTCAACACTAAAATAGCTGACCAGGTACCACAGAGCCACCACACGGTTAGCATTACCATAGAGCCACCACACGGTTAGCATTACCACAGAGCCACCACACGGTTAGCATTACCACAGAGCCACCACACGGTTAGCCTTACCACAGAACCACCACACGGTTAGCAGTACCACAGAGCCACCACACGGTTAGCATTACCACAGAGCCACCACATGGTTAGCATTACCACAGAGCCACCACACGGTTAGCATTACCACAGAGCCACCACACGGTTAGCATTACCACAGAGCCACCACACGGTTAGAATTACCACAGAACCACCACACGGCTAGCCTTACCACAGAGCCACAACACGGTTAGCATTACCACAGAGCCACCACACGATTAGCATTACCACAGAGCCACCACACAGTTAGCATTACCTCAAAGCCACAACACGGTTAGCATTACCACAAAGCCACAACACAGCTAGCAGTACCTCAGAACCACCACACGGTTAGCAGTACCACAGAACCACCACACGGTTAGCAGTACCACAGAACCACCACACGGTTAGCATTACCACAGAGCCACCACACGGTTAGCATTACCACAGAGCCACAACACAGCTAGCCGTACCTCAGAGCCACAACAAGGTTTGCAATACCAACTCAGACACACATGGTTAGCATTACCACAGAGCCACAACACGGCTAGCAGCACCTCGGAGCCACAACACGGCTAGCAGTACCTCGGAGCCACAACACGGCTAGCAGTACCTCGGAGCCACAACACGGCTAGCAGTACCTCGGAGCCACAACACGGTTAGCAGTACCAACCCAGCCACAACACGGCTAGCAGTACCACAGAACCACAACACGGTTAGAGTTACCAAACCAGCCACAACACGGCTAGCAGTACCTCAGAACCACAACACGGCTAGCAGTACCTCAGAGCCACAACACGGCTAGCAGTACCTCAGAGCCACAACACGGCTAGCAGTACCTCAGAGCCACAACACGGCTAGCAGTACCTCAGAGCCACAACACGGCTAGCAGTACCTCAGAACCACAACACGGCTAGCAGTACCTCAGAGCCACAACACGGCTAGCAGTACCTCAGAACCACAACACGGCTAGCAGTACCTCAGAACCACAACACGGCTAGAAGTACCTCAGAACCACAACACGGCTAGCAGTACCTCAGAGCCACAACACGGCTAGTAGTACCTCAGAACCACAACACGGCTAGCAGTACCTCAGAACCACAACACGGCTAGCAGTACCTCAGAACCACAACACGGCTAGCAGTACCTCAGAGCCACAACACGGCTAGCAGTACCTCAGAGCCACAACACGGCTAGCAGTACCTCAGAGCCACAACACGGCTAGCAGTACCTCAGAGCCACAACACGGCTAGCAGTACCTCAGAGCCACAACACGTCTAGCAGTACCTCAGAACCACAACACAGCTAGCAGTACCTCAGAGCCACAACACGTCTAGCAGTACCTCAGAGCCACACGGCTAGTAGTAAGTCAAAAGTACACACACAACGTTGAGTTAAACGGATGGCTGGGTAACACAGGACACAGGTGCTCTGAGGTCAGCTCTGAGTGACCTCATATCCCAACTGCTATGCTGGGCACTGACAGACACACACACACAGGATCTTATCAATACACAGGTCAGCCAGCCCGCAGGGTTGAAACGGACTACACCGCTCCACGTCACTCATTCAACACTCACCACTCACACACAGCCAGAGAACTAGGGGAAGGGGGGGGGGTTGGTATATCAGGCTGAAAGAAACAGACAAGTTCAGTGTGTAACTAACCCCGGCCAAGAGAACGGAGGAGAAAGGAGGATAGAAAAGCAGAGCCATAGAGGCTGTGGCATTCATCTTTGACAGACCTGCCTTGGCTAAAAGACATGTAAAAAGACCCAGGCTACAGTCCAATCGTGTCATTTTTACTCCCCCTCAGCCCAGCCACTTTCCCTTAGGGTATCCCTGTCGAAACCGGATGC
The DNA here is from genome assembly GCF_036934945.1 of Oncorhynchus masou masou. Classification (NCBI taxonomy): domain Eukaryota; kingdom Metazoa; phylum Chordata; class Actinopteri; order Salmoniformes; family Salmonidae; genus Oncorhynchus; species Oncorhynchus masou. Next base: position 11,421 of record NW_027009121.1, on the reverse strand, counting down.
AGTATGATTGCCATCTTAAGTGGCGGTCCAATTCACAAACGTTACCCCCCCCCCCCCCCCTCCCTCTGCCCTCGATTTAGCTCAAGGGAGCAAGTGAACTACTTTGTTCACTCGCGGGGTTGTTATGACCACAATTCAATGCAAACTGCAGTCACGTGTCAAACGAAGTGCCACAAAGTGTCCGATTCAATCAAGATGACTGCATCTGTCGGCATGTGAGAGATAAGTACTACTCATGCATGCTAGCTAGCTAACAAATACATATAGACAACATTCATGTTAGAGGTGGCAAAAAATATAATGCTCAAAGAGGATCCTATAAATGCAGCTAGCTAAACACTTTTTGGGGGGCGGAATTTGAAAATATATTGGAACAAATAACCATAGGTAACTATAGCTTACTACCTGAGAAGAGTGCCATGTTAGCTTGCGAGGTGCATAAATAGCTTTAGGTTGGTTATTAGGCACAACTTCTGAGCTTTCCAAGAAGGGCGTTGCCTATCAGATCATCACGGTCTCTAGCATAGACAGGAGAATTCGAAGGTACACTAAGATGTGACAAGGTAAAACTTCATTGAAGGGCGGTATACAGTCGTGGACAAAAGTTTTGAGAATGACACAAATATGAATTTTCACAAAGTCTACTGCCTCAGTTTGTATGATGGCAATTTGCATATACTCCAGAATGTTATGAAAAGTGATCAGATGAATTGCAATTACTTGCAAAGTCCCTCTTTGCCATGCAAATGAACTGAATCCCCAAAAACATTTCCACTGCATTTCAGCCCTGCCACAAAAGGACCAACTGACATGTCAGTGATTATCTCGTTAACACAGGTGTGAGTGTTGATGAGGGCAAGGCTGGAGATCACTCTGTCATGCTGATTGAGTTCTAATAACAGAAAAGTAGGGTGGTGCTTGGAATCATTGTTCTTCCTCTGTCAACCATGGTTACCTGCAAGGAAACACGTGCCGTCATCATTGCTTTCCACAAAAAGGGCTTCACAGGCAAAAGGATATTGCTGCCAGTAAGATTGCACCTAAAATCGACCATTTATCTTCAACTTCAAGGAGAGCGGTGCAATTGTTGTAAAGAAGGCATCAGGGTGCCCAAGAAAGTCCAGCAAGCGCCAGGACCAGCTCTTAAAGTTGATTCAGCTGCGGTATCGGTGCACCATCAGTACAGAGCTTGCTCAGGAATGGCAGCAGGCAGGTGTGAGTGCATCTGCTCGCACAGTGAGGCGAAGACCTTTGGAGGATGGCCTGGTGTCAAGAAGGGCAGCAAAGAAGTCACTTCTCTCCAGGAAAAACATCAGGGACAGACTGATATTCTGCAAAAGGTACAGAGAATGGACTGCTGAGGACTGGGGTAAAGTCATTTTCTCTGATTAATCCCCTTTCCGATTTTGCGGCATCCGGAAAAAGCTTGTCTGGAGAACACAAGGTGAGCGCTACCATAAGTCCTGTGTCATGCCAACAGTAAAGCATCCTGAGACCATTCATGTGTGGGGTTGCTTCTCAGCCAAGGAGTGGGCTCACTCACAATTTTTCCTAAGAACACAGCCATGAATAAAGAATGGTACCAACACATCCTCCAAAAGCAACTTCTCCCAACCATCCAGGAACAGTTTGGTGACGAACAATGCCTTTTCCAGCATGATGAAGCACCTTGCCATAAGGCAAAAGTGATAACGAAGTGGCTCGGGAACAAAACATCGATATTTTGGGTCCATGGCCAGGAAACTCCCAGACTTTAATCCCATTGAGACCTTGTGGATAATCCGCAAGAGGCGGGTGGACAAACAAAAACCCACAAATTCTGACAAACTCCAAGCATTAATTATGCAAGAATGGGCTGCCATCAGTCAGGATGTGGCCCAGAAGTTAATTGACAAAACACTGAGCTCTCTATCCTCCCCTCTCCCTCCCTCTCTCCCTTCCTCTCTCCCTTCCTCTCTCCCTTCCTCCACAGCCCCAGTCAAAATACTTTGCTCCCTCTCTCTCCCTCCATCTCTCTCTCCCACCATCCCTCCCTCCCCCTCCCTCTCTCCCTCCCAGGGCTGTCCCAAATGCCACCATATTGTCTATATATACTCTACATGAAAGTATTGCACTATGTAGGTAATAGGGTGCCATTTGGGACATTACCCGGGACAACAAAAACAAAACATGGTGGACACATTAACCTAGGAGTGGCTTATGATGGGAGGAAGAATAGTAGCGAGGGGGTTGGGAGGAGGAATGTTAGCCAGGGGGGATGGGAGGAGGAATGCTAGCCAGGGGGTTGGGAGGAGGAATGTTAGCCAGGGGGTTGGGAGGAGGAATGTTAGCCAGGGGGTTGGGAGGAAGAATAGTAGCGAGGGGGTTGGGAGGAGGAATGTTAGCCAGGGGGATGGGAGGAGGAATGCTAGCCAGGGAGTTGGGAGGAGGAATGTTAGCCAGGGGGTTGGGAGGAGGAATGTTAGCCAGGGGGTTGGGAGGAGGAATGTTAGCCAGGGGGTTGGGAGGAGGAATGTTTGAGGGGGTTGGGAGGAGGAATGTTTGAGGGGGTTGGGGGAGGAGGAATGTTAGCCAGGGGGTTGGGAGGAGGAATGTTAGCCAGGGGGTTGGGAGGAGGAATGTTAGTCAGGGGGTTGGGAGGAGGAATGTTAGTCAGGGGGTTGGGAGGAGGAATGTTAGCCAGGGGGTTGAGAGGAGGAATGTTAGCTAGAGGGTTGGGAGAAGGAATGTTAGCTAGAGGGTTGGGAGGAGGAATGTTAGCTAGAGGGTTGGGAGGAGGAATGTTAGCTAGAGGTTTGGGAGGAGGAATGTTAGCTAGAGGGTTGGGAGGAGGAATGTTAGCTAGAAGGTTGGTAGAAGGAATGTTAGCTAGAGGGTTGGGAGGAGGAATGTTAGCCAGGGGGTTGGGAGGAGGAATGTTAGCTAGAGGGTTGGGAGAAGGAATGTTAGCTAGAGAGGGTTGGGAGGAGGAATGTTAGCCAGGGAGTTGGGAGGAGGAATGTTTGAGGGGCTTGGGAGGAGGAATGTTAGTCAGGGGGTTGAGAAGAGGAATGTTAGTCAGGGGGTTTGGGAGGAGGAATGTTAGTCAGGGGGTTGGGAGGAGGAATGTTAGTCAGGGGGTTGAGAAGAGGAATGTTAGTCAGGGGGTTGGGAGGATGAATGTTAGTCAGGGGGTTGAGAAGAGGAATGTTAGTCAGGGGGTTGGGAGGATGAATATTAGTCAGGGGGATGGGAGGATGAAAATGGAAGGTTTAACTAATTGTAAATTGCTGTACGACAAGGAGTCATGAGGCAGTATTTTGTAGTGAGAGGGGGTGAAGTGGGATGGAGGACAGAGGTGAGGGGGATAGAGGGGGGATAGAGGGGGATAGAGGGGGCAGACAAGCAGAAAGAATGCAGGGAACAACCGAGTCCTTGTTTCTGAAAGAGCTCCCAAGTCACTCTGTCTTAGAGTTGAGGGGGCCTTGTGTACCTCGCACAAGGTTACACACATACACATACAGACACACACACGAAGATGCACACACACACGAAGATAAACACACACGAAGATACACACACACACGAAGACAAACACAGATACACGAAGACAAACACAGATACACGAAGACAAACACAGATACACGAAGACAAACACAGATACACACACACGAAGACAAACACAGATACACACACACGAAGACAAACACAGATACACACACACGAAGACAAACACAGATACACACACACGAAGACAAACACAGATACACACACACGAAGACAAACACAGATACACACACACGAAGACAAACACAGATACACACACGAAGACAAACACAGATACACACACACACACGAAGACAAACACAGATACACACACGAAGACAAACACAGACACACACACGAAGACAAACACAGATACACACACACGAAGACAAACACAGACACACACACACGAAGACAAACACAGATACACACACACGAAGACAAACACAGATACACACACGAAGACAAACACAGACACACACACACGAAGACAAACACAGACACACACACGAAGACAAACACAGATACACCCACGAAGACAAACACAGACACACACACACGAAGACAAACACAGACACACACACACGAAGACAAACACAGACACACACACACGAAGACAAACACAGATACACACACACGAAGACAAACACAGATACACACACACGAAGACAAACACAGATACACACACGAAGACAAACACAGACACACACACACGAAGACAAACACAGACACACACACGAAGACAAACACAGATACACTCACGAAGACAAACACAGATACACACACACGAAGACAAACACAGACACACACACACGAAGACAAACACAGATACACACACTCACGAAGACAAACACAGATACACACTTGAAGACAAACACAGATACACACACCAGGGTTTCTATTTGCTGGCAATTGACTGCTTTTGTCCTTTTTTGTTGCCGATAAATAAAACTGTTGCCGGGCAGAAATGACAAGGAGAAGAAAATAATCCCATAGTTGTTTTATTAATCTGACGGAAATACATTTGACCGTCATGCTTATCGGTCTATAGGTAATTTGCATAATTTAGCGGAATTAAATTGGCCTGTGTGTATTTTCATTAGTCATCGCGTATCTTATTTATCCAACACAACTATCACACGCGCACAGCATTCAGAGACTATTTGAGGGGATTTCTCCTGCATCTCCTCGGCTGGCTGCTGCCGAAGTAAAACACGCCCATTCATTGCGCCAAAATGCTAAATGCAATCACGTGTTAAACACAGTTTTGGTGCACGATTAAAAATAGCTATTTTTATTTCTCAACTGGTAGTTGAAGCGCGCCTCCCATTCACCATTCAGGTGCAGGCGACAGGCTGAGAGCGCTTCCTTCACAATGTGAGCAGGAGGCAGCTTGCACTTTGAAAATACTTAATTGTTTGAAACCTGAATGTTTTATTTCATATTATGAAGCATGTCTAACCTTGCTTCATAAGGAGCCTGTAGCCAAAATCTGACCGTGGAAACGTGGAGGCAAATATTTTATCAAGAGTTCCTAGGGCGGCGCGTGAGTTTCAAGTTTGGCGACGCTTCAAATGTATCTTATCATTTCTACAAATTCCGCGTGTCAGTTCTGATTTTCATATGCACATTTTCGTGTTTAATGTCAATAATAACCTTCTCGTTTCTCAAAATCATTGTCACGTGGTTAATCCTAAAAATTCTACAAATTGAAAAAGTTAAAATCACCAGCCTCTGTTACATGGATGCATTGATACACTGTGATCCAGCCTCTGTTACATGGATGCATTGATACACTGTGATCCAGCCTCTGTTACATGGACACATTGATACACTGTGATCCAGCCTCTGTCACATGGACACATTGATACACTGTGATCCAGCCTCTGTTACATGGACACATTGATACACTGTGATCCAGCCTCTGTCACATGGTCACATTGATACACTGTGATCCAGCCTCTGTTACATGGATGCATTGATACACTCCTGCTTTTGATACCGTCGATCACCACATTCTTTTGGAGAGATTGGAAACCCAAATTGGTCTACACGGACAAGTTCTGGCCTGGCTTAGATCTTATCTGTCGGAAAGATGTCAGTTTGTCTCTGTGAATGGTTTGTCCTCTGACAAATCAACTGTAAATTTCGGTGTTCCTCAAGGTTCCGTTTTAGGACCACTATTGTTTTCACTATATATTTTACCTCTTGGGGATGTTATTCGAAAACATAATGTTAACTTTCACTGCTATGCGGATGACACACAGCTGTACATTTCAATGAAACATGGTGAAGCCTCAAAATTGCCCTCGCTAGAAGCATGTGTTTCAGACATAAGGAAGTGGATGGCTGCAAACTTTCTACTTTTAAACTCGGACAAAACAGAGATGCTTGTTCTAGGTCCCAAGAAACAAAGAGATCTTGTGTTGAATCTGACAATTAATCTTAATGGTGTACAGTCATCTCAAATAAAACTGTGAAGGACCTCGGCGTTACTCTGGACCCTGATCTCTCTTTTGAAGAACATATCAAGACCATTTCAAGGACAGCTTTTTTCCATCTACGTAACATTGCAAAAATCAGAAACTTTCTGTCCAAAAATGATGCATAAAAATTAATCCATGCTTTTGTCACTTCTAGGTTAGACTACTGCAATGCTCTACTTTCCGGCTACCCGGATAAAGCACTAAATAAACTTCAGTTAGTGCTAAATACGGCTGCTAGAATCCTAGAACCAAAAGATTTGATCATATTACTCCAGTGCTAGCCTCTCTACACTGGCTTCCTGTCAAAGCAAGGGCTGATTTCAAGGTTTTACTGCTAACCTACAAAGCATTACATGGGCTTGCTCCTACCTATCTCTGATTTGGTCCTGCCGTACATACCTACACGTACGCTACGGTCACAAGACGCAGGCCTCCTAATTGTCCCTAGAATTTCTAAGCAAACAGCTGGAGGCAGGGCTTTCTCCTATAGAGCTCCATTTTTAGGGAACGGTCTGCCTACTCATGTCAGAGACGCAAACTCGGTCTCAACCTTTAAGTCTTTACTGAAGACTCATCTCGTCAGTGGGTCATATGATTGAGTGTAGTCTGTAACAGGAGTGGGAAGGTGAACGGAAAGGCTCTGGAGCAACGAACCACCCTTGCTGTCTCTGCCTGGCCGGTTCCCCTCTTTCCACTGGGATTCTCTGCCTCTAACCCTGAGTCACTGGCTTACTGGGGCTCTATCATGCCGTCCCTGGAGGGGGTGCGTCACCTGAGTGGGTTGATTCACTGATGTGGTCATCCTGACTGGGTTGGCACCCCCCCTTGGGTTGTGCCGTGGCGGAGATCTTTGCGGGCTATACTCAGCTTTGTCTCAGGATGGTAAGTTGGTGGTTGAAGATATCCCTCTAGTGGTGTGGGGGCTGTGCTTTGGCAAAGTGGGTGGGGTTATATCCTTCCTGTTTGGCCCTGTCCGGGGGTGTCCTCGGATGGGGCCACAGTGTCTCCTGACCCCTCCTGTCTCAGCCTCCAGTATTTATGCTGCAGTAGTTTATGTGTCGGGGGGCTGGGGTCAGTTTGTTATATCTGGAGTACTTCTCCTGTCCAATTCGGTGTCCTGTGTGAATCTAAGTGTGCGTTCTCTAATTCTCTCCTTCTCTCTCTCGGAGGACCTGAGCCCTAGGACCATGCCCCAGGACTACCTGACATGATGACTCCTTGCTGTCCCCAGTCCACCTGGCCGTGCTGCTGCTCCAGTTTCAACTGTTCTGCCTTATTATTATTCGACCATGCTGGTCATTTATGAACATTTGAACATCTTGGCCATGTTCTGTTATAATCTCTACCCGGCACAGCCAGAAGAGGACTGGCCACCCCACATAGCCTGGTTCCTCTCTAGGTTTCTTCCTAGGTTTTGGCCTTTCTAGGGAGTTTTTCCTAACCACCGTGCTTCTACACTTGCATTGCTTGCTGTTTGGGGTTTTAGGCTGGGTTTCTGTACAGCACTTTGAGATATCAGCTGATGTACGAAGGGCTATATAAATAAATTTGATTTGATTTGTATAGAGAGAAATAGTCCTATAGTCCTATAAATACTATATTAACTACAACTCAAAACTTCTTACCTTGGAATATTGAAGACTCGTGTTAAAAGGAACCACCAGCTTTCATATGTTCTCATGTTCTGAGCAAGGAACTTCAACGTTAGCTTTCTTACATGGCACATATTACTTTCTTCTCCAACACTTTGTTTTTGCATTATTTAAACCAAATTGAACATGTTTCATTATTTATTTGAGGCTAAATTGATTTTATTGATGTTTTATATTAATACATACATATATGGGTCCAGTGTATTTCTCAAATGGCCGTTAAATTTTGGGGCGGCAGTGTAGCCTAGTGGTTAGAGCATTGGACTAGTAACCGAAAGGTTAAAATCCCGAGCTGACAAGGTACAAAATCTGTCGTTCTGCCCCTGAACAGGCAGTTAACCCACTGTTCCTAGGCCGTCATTGAAAATAAGAATTTGTTCTTAATTAACTGACTTGCCTAGTTAAATAAAGGTAAAAAATAAAATAATAAAATCTTCCCATTTTCCTAACAGAAACCCTGACACACACTAGAGAACAAATTCACTTTATGACTGAAACCCGTAATCATCCCTAAATCTCCCTCTCTTTACTCCCCCCCCACCCCACATCCCCCCTGTAACTCACTCATCCAGTTGGTCCTCTGGTGGTGGGTTGGTGTCAGCATACAGGTACTTGCTCATATCCACGGCCTGACCCCTTCCTCCCCCTGGGTTTGGGAGCCTCCGGCTGCTGGACCTGGGGCCCCTGGGGGTCGGGGTCGGAGACTAGGTCTGGGTCCTGGTCTGGCTCGTCAAACGGGTTGTACTCTGTGTGCGAGTGTGTGTTGACTTCGTCCTCGTCGAAGGGGTTGGAGGGCTCCCTGGACATAGTAGGCCTCTGGGTCCTGTCGGAGGGTGAGGGAGGGGGGCAGGGAGGGGGTCCTGTGACAGAGAGAAAGGGCGAGAGAGAGATGGGTCAATATTATCTTAGCTGTCTGTCTGTCCGTCAGTATTCTGCTTTACTGACAGAATACATAAACACACAGGATTCACAATGCTACGTGACATTTCTTGACATCTCGACAGCAACAAAAGGGTAACATTTGGTTTGGCAGGCACTTTATAAAACAACCTCAGAACAATAAAATAAATCTTTCAACAACTATGTCAATAAACTTGGACTGAAAACACAATACAAAATATAAATATAAAATTCATAAAGGATAATAAATCAGTCTTTGATGTCGACCCCATAATAATGTACATTATGTGGACACCCCTGTCCCAATGCATAGTGCCCACTGTAAAGTTTGGTGGAGGAGGTATAATGTACACTGACATTATGTGGACACTCCTGTCCCAATGCATAGTGCCAACTGTAAAGTTTGGTGGAGGAGGTATAATGTACACTAACATTATGTGGACACACCCCTGTCCCAATGCATAGTGCCAACGGTAAAGTTTGGTGGAGGAGGTATAATGTACACCGACATTATGTGGACACACCCCTGTCCCAATGCATAGTGCCAACTGTAAAGTTTGGTGGAGGAGGTATAATGTACACTGACATTATGTGGACACTCCTGTCCCAATGCATAGTGCCAACTGTAAAGTCTGGTGGAGGTTGTATAATGTACACGACATTATGTGGACACCCCTGTCCCCCAATGCATAGTGCCCACTGTAAAGTTTGGTGTAGGAGGTATAAACACTGACATTAGATTGAATTCCTGTCCCAACTGTAACTGTAAAGTTTGGTGATGAGGTATTGCACTTATGGGAGGCAGTGCAACTGTAAAGTTTGGTGGAGGTTGTATAATGTACATCGACATTATGTGGACACCCTGTCCCAATGCATAGTGCCCACTGTAAAGTTTGGTGGAGGAGGTATAATGTACACTGACATTATGTGGACACCTGTCCCAATGCATAGTGCCAACTGTAAAGTTTGGTGGAGGAGGAATAATGGTCTGGGACTGTTTTTCATGGTCCGGACCCTTTAGTTCCAGAGAAGGAAATCTTAACCCCACAGCATACAATGACATTCTTGACCATTCTGTGCTTCCAACTTTGTGGCAACAGTTTGGGGAAGGACATTCTGTTTCAACATGACAATGCCCCTGTGCACAAAGTGAGGTCCATGCAGAAATGGCTTGTCGGGTGTGGAAGAACTTGACTGGCCTGCACAGAGCCCTGACCTCAACCTCATCAAACACCTTTTGGGATGAATTGGAACCCCGACAGCGAGCCAGGCCTAATCGCCCAACATCACTGATGCTCGTGGCTGATTGGAAGTAAGTCCCTGCAGCAATGTTCCAACATCTAGTGGAAAGCCTTCCCAGAAGAGTGCATGCTGTTATAGCAGCAAAGGGGGGCACAACTCCATATTAATGCCTATGATTTTGGAATGAGATGTTCGACGAGCAGGTGTCCACATGCTTTTGGCCATGCAGTGTAAATCAAACTGCTAAAATCCCTTGTCCCTTATAGACAGGTAGACATACAGTACAGAGAGCGGAGAGACAGACAGAACAGGTATATAGAGGTCAAAGGTCAAGCCTACCATCATCATCATCACCGAACGGGTTGAAGTGATTGGTGTTCCAGGTGGGAGGGGTCATCAACATCATCAGCCGGATCATCGAAGGATTGGAGCAGAGGCAGGGGGCGTGTCCTGATCCTCCTCCAGGAAGTTCAGCTTACTGACTGGCTCTGCTCTCAAGGGAACCAAAACAATGCAGGAACGAAAAAACAAATTTAACAAAACAAAAACAAACAAAAAAAGGAAGGAAAATAGTTCAAACTAGCGGAAGAAAACGAGATGAAACATCCTCACAACCAAAACCCTGATGAAAGAGTCAAAATGAAGACAAACATACAGAAATAAAAGAGTACAAAAAAAAATCTGCACTTTGGAGTGAACCACTCGAGTTCATTTAGTTTCCAGAAGTATTCCTTCCTTCTGGTAAAAGGTGACTGGTTAATGCCTGTCCGTCTCTGTCCAGCTTCACTACAGTTGGAGTCCAGCGGGGAATTCAGCAGAGATTGATGGAACCGGGTTGCCATGAGAACCACTAGTGCAGGCTGGGAGTTGCCACAAGAGATTCATCTTCTTCCTCATCAAGACAACAAAGCCTGTCTAGGTTGTGTGTGTGTGTGTGTGTGTGTGTGTGTGTGTGTGTGTGTGTGTGTGTGTGTGTGTGTGTGTGTGTGTGTGTGTGTGTGTGTACGTGTCTCAACAGTGTGTGAGAAACTAAATGCTAACTGTGTGTGCTTCTGAATGTGGTATGTGAGCGTGAGAAAGTCTATTGCCAGAGTGAGTGAGATGATGAGCGAGTGTGTGTGTGTGTGTGTGTGTGTGTGTGTGTGTGTGTGTGTGTGTGTGTGTGTGTGTGTGTGTGTGTGTGTGTGTGTGTGTGTGTGTTAGAGAGAGTGTGGGAGAGTGTGTGTGAATACGTAGTGAAGTGGTAGTAGCTGATAAGGTGTGGTATTTCTCCTACTGCATTCTGGGCCATATTAGGCCATCATTGTCACAAGTGGCAGCAGCATTGTGTGTGTGTGTGTTGTTTTCTCTATGGTAACAAAGCAACACCATAAAGGAGGAATATGACTGACCATTGGTTCACTACAAATTGCAGACAAAAGGGGGAGGTTCAGGGTTCGGGGGCTTGGACACCAGGAGGGCAAACTGAAAAAGGACAGAAAACCAGCCAATGAAAACCAACCAAAGAAAACCAACCAATGAAAACCAGCCAATGAAAACCAACCAATGTACTAAACGTAATCTGAAGTGCAACACGAGAACACCAGGCAACACGACTACATCACCAATGGTACAGA
>NW_027009120.1:0-54652 GCF_036934945.1 Oncorhynchus masou masou | reverse complement strand
ACTGTCATGTCTTGTTATGTCTGTTCCTGTCCTTCTCTTCACTCTGTCTCTCTCTGCTGGTCTTTTTAGGTTACCTTCTCTGTCTCTCATTCTTCAGCTGTTCTACATCTCCCCTAACTAGCTCATTCACTCTTTCCCACCTGTTCTCTCTTCCCCCTCTGATTAGGTCTCTATTTCTCTCTCTGTTCCTGCTACTTTCAGTGTCTGATTCTTGTTTGTGTTTTTGATGCCAGAAGCAAGCTGTCGTCGCGTTTGCTTCCACCTTGTCCTATCCTGTCGGAGTCTGCCTGGCAGGTGCATCCTGCATTATACTAACGTTCTTTTTGTTCCATTGACTACGTTGGAAGAGGATTTATGCCATTCCTGTTTTTTCATTAAAGAACTCTGTTTTCTGTTAAAACCGCTTTTGGGTCTTCACTCAAGTACATAACAGAAGAATCAGACCAAGAATGGACCCAGCGGCTCCGGACCCTTTTCACTCCGCCGTCGAGATCCAGGGAGCGATGCTAGGCAGACACGAGGAGGAATTGTCTGCTGCTCGACATGCCGTTGAGACCCTGGCCGTCCAAGTCTCCGACCTCACAAGACAGGTTCACCAACTCCACCTCGATCCACCGCCCACTTCCAGGGTTTCCGAGTCTCCGGAGCCCAGGATCAACAACCCGCCGTGTTACTCTGGGGAGCCCACTGAGTGCCGCTCATTCCTCACTCAGTGTGATGTGGTGTTCTCTCTCCAGCCCAACACTTACTCCAGGAGCGCAGCCCGCATCGCCTACGCTATTTCTCTCCTTACCGGACGGGCGCGTGAGTGGGGCACGGCAGTCTGGGAGGCGGGGAAGGAGTGTATTAACCAGTATCAAGACTTTAAGGAGGAGATGATACGGGTTTTTGACCGTTCTGTTTTTGGGAGGAGGCTTCCAGGGCCCTGTCTTCCCTATGTCAGGGGGAATCGATCCATAACGGATTATTCTATTGAGTTTCGCACTCTCGCTGCCTCAAGTGACTGGAACAGGCCGGCTTTGCTCGCTCGTTTTCTGGAGGGTCTCCTCGTCGAGGTTAAGGACGAGATCCTCTCCCGGGAGGTTCCTTCCAGTCTGGACTCCTTAATAGCTCTCGCTATTCGCATAGAGCGACGGTTTGATCTTCGTCGCCGAGCTCGTGGAAAGGAGCTCGCGTTCTCCGTTGCTCCCCTCTCCACATCACTGCCACCTGCCGCATCACTGCCACCCTCCTCCGCCGGCTCGGATGCTGAGCCTATGCAGCTGGGGGTATCCGCATCTCGGCCAAGGAGAAGGAACGGAGAATCCAATCGCCTCTGTCTCTACTGCGGCTCCGCTGGTCATTTTGTCACCTCATGTCCAGTAAAAGCCAGAGCTCATCAGTAAGAGGAGGGCTACTGGTGAGCGCAACTACTCAGGCCTCTCCTTCTGGATCACGCACTACTTTTCCGGTCCATCTCCGCTGGCCCGGTTCATCTGCTTCCTGCAGTGCCTTGATAGACTCTGGGGCGGAGGGCTGTTTTATGGACGAGACCTGGGCTCGGGAACATGACATTCCTCTCAGACAGTTAGGGAGCCCACGGCCTTGTTCGCTTTAGATGGTAGTTCTCTCCCCAAGATTCAGCGTGAGACGCTGCCTTTAACCGTCACTGTCTCTGGTAATCATAGCGAAACCATTTCTTTTTTAATTTTCGTTCACCTTTTACACCTGTTGTTTTGGGTCATCCCTGGCTAGTGCGCCATAACCCTTCTATTAATTGGTCTAGTAATACTATCCTATCCTGGAATGTTTCTTGTCATGTGACCTGTTTAATGTCTGCTATCCCTCCTGTTTCCTCTGTCTCTTCTTCACAGGAGGAGCCTGGCGATTTGACAGGGGTGCCGGAGGAGTATCACGATCTGCGCACGGTGTTCAGTCGTTCCAAGGCCACTTCTCTCCCTCCACACCGGTCGTATGACTGTAGTATTGATCTCCTTCCGGGAACTACTCCCCCCGGGGTAGATTATACTCTCTGTCGGCTCCCGAACGTAAGGCTCTCGAGGATTATTTGTCGGTTTCGCTCGACGCCCGGTACCATAGTCTCCTCCTCCTCTCTCCCGCCGGAGCGGGTTTTTTTTTTTGTTCAGAAGGGACGGGTCCCTGCGCCCATGCGTGGATTATCGAGGCTGAATGACATAACAGTTAAGAATCGTTATCCGCTTCCTCTTATGTCTTCAGCCTTCGAGATCCTGCAGGAGCCAGGTTTTTCACCAAATTGGACCTTCGTAACGCCTACCATCTCGTGCGCATCAGGGAGGGGACGAGTGGAAGACGGCGTTTAACACTCCGTTAGGGCACTTTGAATACCGGGTTCTTCCTTTCGGCCTCGTTAACGCTCCAGCTGTCTTTCAGGCACTAGTTAACGACGTCCTGAGAGACATGCTGAACATTTTGTTTTCGTTTACATGGACGATATCCTGATTTTTTCACCGTCTCTCTCGATTCATGTTCAGCACGTGCGACGCGTACTCCAGCGCCTTTTGGAGAACTGTCTTTATGTGAAGGCTGAGAAGTGCATTTTTCATGCCGCCTCTGTCCCTTTTCTCGGTTCCGTTATTTCCGCTGAGGGCATTAAGATGGATCCCGCTAAGGTCCAGGCTGTCATTGATTGGCCCGTTCCTAAGTCACGCGTCGAGCTGCAGCGCTTTCTGGGCTTCGCTAATTTCTATCGTCGTTTCATCCGTAATTTCGGTCAGGTGGCAGCTCCCCTCACAGCCCTTACTTCTGTTAAGACGTGCTTTAAGTGGTCCGTTTCCGCCCAGGGAGCTTTTGATCTTCTTAGAATCGTTTTACATCCGCTCCTATTCTTGTTACACCTGACATCTCTAGACAGTTTGTTGTTGAGGTTGACGCGTCAGAGGTGGGCGTGGGAGCCATTCTTTCTCAGCGCTCTCTCTCTGACGGCAAGGTCCATCCTTGCGCGTTTTCTCTCATCGCTTATCGCCGTCAGACGTAACTATGATGTTGGTAATCGCGAACTGCTCGCCATCCGCTTAGCCCTAGGCGAATGGCGACAGTGGTTGGAGGGGGCGACCGTTCCTTTTGTCGTTTGGACTGACCATAGGAACCTTGAGTACATCCGTTCAGCCAAACGACTTAATGCGCGTCAGGCTCGTTGGGCTCTGTTTTTCGCTCGTGTCGAGTTTGTTATTTCTTATCGTCCGGGCTCAAAAACACCAAGCCTGATGCTTTATCTCGTCTCTTCAGTTCTTCTGAGGTCTCCACCGACCCCGAGGGATTCTCCTGACGGGGCGTGTTGTCGGGTTGACTGTCTGGGGAATTGAGAGGCAGGTAAAACAAGCACTCGCTCACACTCCGTCGCCGCGAGCTTGTCCTAGGAACCTTCTGTTCGTTCCCGTTCCTACTCGTCCGGCCGTTCTTCAGTGGGCCCACTCTGCCAAGTTAGCCGGCCACCCCGGCGTTCGGGGTACGCTCGCTTCCATTCGCCAGCGTTTCTGGTGGCCCACTCGGGGGACGTGACGCGCGTCGATTTGTCGCCGCTTGTTCGGTCTGCGCGCAGACTAAATCTGGGAACTCTCCTCCTGCCGGCCGTCTCAGACCGCTTCCCATTCCCTCTCGACCGTGGTCTCACATCGCTTTAGATTTTATCACCGGACTGCCTTCATCAGCGGGGAAGACAGTTATTCTTACGGTTGTCGATAGATTCTCTAAGGCGGCTCATTTCATTCCTCTCGATAAGCTCCCTTCTGCTAAGGAGACGGCTCAGATCATTATCGAGAATGTTTTCCGAATTCATGGCCTTCCGTCTGGACGCGTTTCCGATAGAGGCCCGCAGTTCACGTCTCAATTTTGGAGGGAGTTTTGCCGTTTGATTGGGGCTTCCGTCAGTCTCTCGTCCGGCTTTCATCCCCAGTCTAACGGTCAAGCCGAACGGGCCAATCAGACTGTTGGTCGCATTTTTTACGCAGTCTTTCTTTTCGTAACCCTGCGTCTTGGTCAGAACAGCTCCCTGGGCAGAGTACGCCCACAACTCGCTTCCCTCGTCTGCTACCGGTCTATCCCCTTTTCAGTGTAGCCTCGGGTACCAGCCTCCGCTGTTCTCTTCTCAGCTCGCCGAGTCCTCGTCCCCTCCGCTCAGGCTTTTGTCCAGCGTTGCGAGCGCACCTGGAAGGGGGTCAGGTCGGCACTTTGCCCGTAATAGGCGCAGACTGTGAGGGCCGCTAATAAGCGTAGGACCAAGAGTCCTAGATATTGTTGCGTTCAGAGAGTATGGCTCTCCACTCAGAACCTTCCCCTTAAGACAGCTTCTCGCAAGTTGGCCCCGCGGTTCATTGGTCCGTTCCGTATTTCTCAGGTCATTAATCCTGTCGCAGTCGACTTCTTCTCCCGCGCTATCTTCGTCGTTCACCCGGTCTTCCATGTCTCCTGTGTTAAGCCCGTTCTTGCGCCCCGCTCGTCCCTCCCCCCATCCTTGTCGAGGCGCACCCATCTACAGGGTTCGTAAGATTTTGGACATGCGCCCTCGGGAATAGTGGTCATCAGTACCTAGTGGATTGGGAGGGGTACGGTCCTGAGGAGAGGAGTTGGGTTCCCTCTCGGGACGTGCTGGACCGTTCGCTGATCGATGATTTCCTCCGTTGCCGCCAGGTTTCCTCCTCGAGTGCGCCAGGAGGCGCTCGGTGAGTGGGGGTACTGTCATGTCTTGTTATGTCTGTTCCTGTCTTCTCTTCACTCTGTCTCTCTCTGCTGGTCTTTTTAGGTTACCTTCTCTGTCTCTCATTCTTCAGCTGTTCTACATCTCCCCTAACTAGCTCTTTCACTCTTTCCCACCTGTTCTCTCTTCCCCCTCTGATTAGGTCTCTATTTCTCTCTCTGTTCCTGCTACTTTCAGTGTCTGATTCTTGTTTGTGTTTTTGATGCCAGAAGCAAGCTGTCGTCGCGTTTGCTTCCACCTTGTCCTATCCTGTCGGAGTCTGCCTGGCAGGTGCATCCTGCATTATACTAACGTTCTTTTTGTTCCATTGACTACGTTGGAAGAGGATTTATGCCATTCCTGTTTTTTCATTAAAGAACTCTGTTTTCTGTTAAAACCGCTTTTGGGTCTTCACTCAAGTACATAACATTAACATCAGCAAAACAAAGAAGCCAATTGTGTACTTCAGGAGGAACCAGGCTGGACGCTCCCACATCCTAATCAATGGGGCCTCCGGGGAGACTTACCTTACATGCTGATCCCCCTATGGGCATTACCCCCCCCCCCCCCCAAACGGTCACTTACCTTACATCCTTACATGCTGATCCCCCTATGGGCATTACCCCCCCCCCCCCAAACGGTCACTTACCTTACATCCTTACATGCTGATCCCCCTATGAACATTGTCCCCCGCCAACTGACTTTTACTCTGCGCCCACCCCAATGACATTCATCACTGTTGCATTTGGTAATATGTAAGTTATAGATTTGTTTTATTATAATTTGTATTGTTTTTATTTTGCTTGGTCCCCACACCCCATCAATGGTCATGCTTCTCCCCTTATAGTCATTCCCCCACACCCCCTAAACAGTCTTTACTCTGTCTCCACCCCAATGGACATTTAATTTATTAATCACTGCCACAGTTATGTGTATAGTGCTATTTGTATTGTTTTTATTACCATTGTCATTATTTTATTTCACTAATCCTGCCTGTTGGAGCCTAAAAAGTTCACTCTACCCTGCAATCACACCTGCAACTCTGTACATGTGACTATTAAACACTCTGAATCTGAAAATGATACGTATTATACGGTACGTCCTCTGATTTGATACGTATTATACGGTACGTCCTCTGATTTGATACGTATGATATGGTACGTCCTCTGATTTGATACGTATGATACGGTACGTCCTCTGATTTGATACGTATTATACGGTACGTCCTCTGATTTGATTCGTATTATACGGTACGTCCTCTGATTTGATACGTATTATACGGTACGTCCTCTGATTTGATACGCATTATACGGTACGTCCTCTGATTTGATACGTATTATATGGTACGTCCTCTGATTTGATACGTATTATACGGTACGTCCTCTGATTTGATACGCATTATACGGTACGTCCTCTGATTTGATACGTATTATATGGTACGTCCTCTGATTTGATACGTATTATACGGTACGTCCTCTGATTTGATACGCATTATACGGTACGTCCTCTGATTTGATACGTATTATACGGTACGTCCTCTGATTTGATACGTATTATACGGTACGTCCTCTGATTCGTATGATATTTTACGACCTCTATTCCATTCATAATGTAACATGACGTAACGCAATATATCATACTAAATGGAGTGTCACATATTTATGTACAGAATAAAACAAATTGCCCTGAGACCATATTGAATCATGTTATGAAAGATTTATTGACGAGTAAAAAATTATGTTTTGACTGATTTTGTAGGTTCATACTGCACAGCCATACACTCAGATGAGATTAATGCCCATGCATGTCTATAGAGCCTAAAATCGATTTCTCACACATTTAGTCATTTAACTATATCAATTGCAAGAAAAAAGTGAACGTGACGCATGTTAATTATTTAATAGTTTATGAAAATATTTTTTTCAAAATATTGATTCTGTAATTGTTCATTTGTTTATGGAAATCAATGGACAGTGCTGTATTTGAGTCAATAAAGGTATTGGTCTAACAACTATCCAACTGCCCACAGATAACTCCCTTCCATCATCTTGGATACCCCTACAATAACCTGATATTTAGGGTTAGGGTATCTACAATAACCTGTTATTTAGGGTATCTACAATAACCTGTTATTTGGAGTTAGAGTATCTACAAAAACCTGTTGTTAGGGTTAGGGTATCTACAATAACCTGATATATAGGGTAGGGTATCTACAATAACCCGCTATTTAGGGTAGGGTATCTACAATAACTTGATATTTAGGGTATCTACAATAACCTGATGTATAGGGTACCTGCAATAACCTGTTATTTCGGGTAGGCATTCTACAATAACCTGATATATAGGGTATCTACAGTAACCCACTATTTAGGGTTAGGGTATCTACAATAACCCACCATTTAGGGTATCTACAATAACCTGTTATTTAGGGTATCTACAATGACCCACTATTTAGGGTAGGGTATGGTATCTACAATAACCCACTATTTAGGGTTAGGGTATCTACAATAACCTGATATATAGGGTATGTACAATAACCTGATATTTAGGGTATCTACAATAACCTGTTATTTATTGTATCTACAATAACCTGCTATTTCGGGTTAGGGTATCTACAATAACCTGTTATTTAGGGTATCTACAGTAACCTGCTATTTAGGGTATCTACAATAACCTGATATTTAGGGTATCTACAATAAACTGATATATTGGGTATCTACAATAGCCTGATATTTAGGGTTAGGGTATCTACAATTTCCTGATATATAGGGTATCTACAATAACCTGTTATTTAGGGTATCTACAATAACCTGATATATTGGGTATCTACAATAGCCTGATATTTAGGGTTAGGGTATCTACAATTTCCTGATATATAGGGTATCTACAATAACCTGATATATAGGGTATCTACAATAACCTGATATTTAGGGTATCTACAATAACATGATATTTAGGGTAGGGTATCTACAATAACCTGATATTTAGGGTAGGGTATCTACAATAATCTGATATTTAGGGTAGGGTATCTACAATAACCTGATATATAAGGTATCTACAATAACATGATATTTAGGTTAGGGTATCTACAATGACCCGCTATTTAGGGTTAGGGTATCTACAATAACCTGTTATTTAGGGTATCTACAATTTCCTGATATTTAGGGTTAGAGTATCTACAATAACCTGTTATTTAGGGTATCTACAATGACCCACTATTTAGGGTAGGTTATGGTATCTACAATAACCCGCTATTTAGGGTTAGGGTATTTACAATAACCTGATATATAGGGTATCTACAATAACCTGATATATAGGGTATGTACAATAACCTGATATTTAGGGTATCTACAATAACCTGATGTATAGGGTATCTACAATAACCTGCTATTTAGGGTATCTACAATAACCTGATATATAAGGTATCTACAATAACATGATATTTAGGTTATTGTATCTACAATGACCCGCTATTTAGGGTTAGGGTATCTACAATAACCTGTTATTTAGGGTATCTACAATAAACTGATATATAGGGTATCTACAATAACCTGATATTTAGGGTAGGGTATCTACAATATCCTGAATTTAGGGTTAGGGTATCTACAATAACCTGATATTTAGGGTAGGGTATCTACAATAACCTGATATTTAGGGTAGGGTATCTACAATAACCTGATATTTAGGGTAGGGTATCTACAATAACCCGCTATTTAGGGTAGGGTATCTACAATAACCTGTTATTTAGGGTTAGGGTATCTACAATAACCTGTTATTTAGGGTAGGGTATCTACAATAACTTGATATTTAGGGTATCCACAATAACCTGATGTATAGGGTACCTGCAATAACCTGTTATTTCGGGTAGGCATTCAACAATAACCTGATATATAGGGTATCTACAGTAACCCACTATTTAGGGTTAGGGTATCTACAATAACCCACCATTTAGGGTATCTACAATAACCTGATATATAGGGTATCTACAATAACCTGATATTTAGGGTAGGGTATCTACAATAACCTGTTATTTATGTTTAGGGTATCTACAATAACCTGTTATTTAGGGTTAGGGTATCTACAATAACCTGTTATTTAGGGTATCTACAATAACCTGATATATTGGGTATCTACAATAGCCTGATATTTAGGGTTAGGGTATCTACAATAACCTGATATATAGGGTATCTACAATTACCTGATATATAGGGTTAGGGTATCTACAATAACCCGCTATTTAGGGTAGGGTATCTACAATAACCTGATATATAAGGTATCTACAATAACATGATATTTAGGGTAGGGTATCTACAATAACCCGCTATTTAGGGTTAGGGTATCTACAATAACCTGTTATTTAGGGTATCTACAATAACCTGATATTTAGGGTTAGAGTATCTACAATAACCTGTTATTTAGGGTACCTACAATAACCAGTTATTTAGGGTGTCTACAATAACCTGTTATTTGGAGTTAGGGTATCTACAATAACCTGTTGTTGGGGTTAGGGTATCTACAATAACCTGTTATTTAGGGTAGGGTATCTACAATACCCTTACATTTAGGGTATCTACAATAACCTGATGTATAGGGTATATACAATAACCTGTTGTTAGGGTTAGGGTATCTACAATAACCTGTTATTTAGGGTAGGGTATCTACAATAACCTGATATATAGGGTATCTACAATAACCTGATATTTAGGGTAGGGTATCTACAATAACCTGATATTTAGGGTTAGGGTATCTACAATAACCTGTTATTTAGGGTAAGGGTATCTACAATAACCTGTTATTTAGGTTAGGGTATCTACAATAACCTGATATATAGGGTATATACAATAACCTCATATTAGGCTATCTACAATAACCTGATATTTAGGGTATCTACAATAACCTGATATATAGTGTAGGGTATCTACAATAACCTGATATTTAGGGTTAGGGTATCTACAATAACCTGTTATTTGGGGTAGGGTATCTACAATAACCTGATATATAGGGTAGGGTATCTACAATAACATGATATTTAGGGTAGGGTTTCTACAATAACCTGATATTTAGGGTAGGGTATCTACAATAATCTGATATTTAGGGTAGGGTATCTACAATAACCTGATATATAAGGTATCTACAATAACATGATATTTAGGTTAGGGTATCTACAATGACCCGCTATTTAGGGTTAGGGTATCTACAATAACCTGTTATTTAGGGTATCTACAATTTCCGGATATTTAGGGTTAGAGTATCTACAATAACCTGTTATTTAGGGTACCTACAATAACCAGTTATTTAGGGTATCTACAATAACCTGTTATTTAGGGTAGGGTATCTACAATAACCTGATATTTAGGTTAGGGTATCTACAATATCCTGATATTTAGGGTTAGGGTATCTACAATAACCTGATATTTAGGGTAGGGTATCTACAATAACCTGATATTTAGGGTAGGGTATCTACAATAACCCGCTATTTAGGGTAGGGTATCTACAATAAACTGATATATAGGGTATCTACAATAACCTGATATTTAGGTTAGGGTATCTACAATATCCTGATATTTAGGGTATCTACAATAACCTGATATTTAGGGTAGGGTATCTACAATAACCCGCTATTTAGGGTAGGGTATCTACAATAACCTGATATTTAGGGTTTGTGTATCTACAATAACCTGATATTTAGGGTAGGGTATCTACAATAACCTGATATTTAGGGTAGGGTATCTACAATAACCTGATATTTAGGGTATCCACAATAACCTGATGTATAGGGTACCTACAATAACCTGTTATTTGGGGTAGGCATTCTACAATAACCTGATATATAGGGTATCTACAGTAACCCACTATTTAGGGTTAGGGTATCTACAATAACCCACCATTTAGGGTATCTACAATAACCCACTATTTAGGGTATCTACAATAACCTGTTATTTAGGGTATCTACAATGACCCACTATTTAGGGTAGGGTAGGGTATCTACAATAACCCGCTATTTAGGGTTAGGGTATCTACAATAACCTGATATATAGGGTATCTACAATAACCTGATATATAGGGTATCTACAATAACCTGATATTTAGGGTATCTACAATAACATGATATTTAGGGTAGGGTATCTACAATAACCTGATATTTAGGGTAGGGTATCTACAATAACCTGATATTTAGGGTAGGGTATCTACAATAACCTGTTATTTAGGGTAGGGTATCTACAATAACCTGATATATAGGGTATCTACAATATCCTGATATTTAGGGTAGGGTATCTACAATAACCTGATATTTAGGGTACGGTATCTACAATAACCTGATATTTAGGGTAGGGTATCTACAATAACCTGATATTTAGGGTAGGGTATCTACAATAACGTGATATTTAGGGTATCCACAATAACCTGATGTATAGGGTACCTGCAATAACCTGTTATTTCGGGTAGGCATTCTACAATAACCTGATATATAGGGTATCTACAGTAACCCACTATTTAGGGTTAGGGTATCTACAATAACCCACCATTTAGGGTATCTACAATAACCCACTATTTAGGGTATCTACAATAACCTGTTATTTTGGGAATCTACAATGACCCACTATTTAGTGTAGGGTATGGTATCTACAATAACCTGTTATTTAGGGTATCTACAATAACCTGTTATTTGGAGTTAGGGTATCTACAATAACCTGTTGTTAGGGTTAGGGTATCTACAATAACCTGTTATTTAGGGTAGGGTATCTACAATAACCTGATATATAGGGTATCTACAATATCCTGATATTTAGGGTAGGGTATCTACAATAACCTGATATTTAGGGTACGGTATCTACAATAACCTGATATTTAGGGTAGGGTATCTACAATAACCTGATATTTAGGGTAGGGTATCTACAATAACGTGATATTTAGGGTATCCACAATAACCTGATGTATAGGGTACCTGCAATAACCTGTTATTTCGGGTAGGCATTCTACAATAACCTGATATATAGGGTATCTACAGTAACCCACTATTTAGGGTTAGGGTATCTACAATAACCCACCATTTAGGGTATCTACAATAACCCACTATTTAGGGTATCTACAATAACCTGTTATTTTGGGAATCTACAATGACCCACTATTTAGTGTAGGGTATGGTATCTACAATAACCTGTTATTTAGGGTATCTACAATAACCTGTTATTTGGAGTTAGGGTATCTACAATAACCTGTTGTTAGGGTTAGGGTATCTACAATAACCTGTTATTTAGGGTAGGGTATCTACAATAACCTGATATATAGGGTATATACAATAACCTGATATATAGGTTATCTACAATAACGTGATATTTAGGGTATCTACAATAACCTGATGTATAGGGTATCTACAATAACCTGATATATAGGGTATCTACAATAACCTGATATTTAGGGTAGGGTATCTACAATAACCTGATATTTAGGGTTAGGGTATCTACAATAACCTGTTATTTGGGGTTAGGGTATCTACAATAACCTGATATTTAGGGTTAGGGTATCTACAATAACCTGTTATTTGGGGTTAGGGTATCTACAATAACCTGTTATTTAGGGTAGGGTATCTACAATAACCTGATATTTAGGGTTAGGGTATCTACAATAACCTGTTATTTGGGGTTAGGGTATCTACAATAACCTGTTATTTAGGTTAGGGTATCTACAATAACCTGATATTTAGGGTATCTACAATAACCTGATATATAGTGTAGGGTGTCTACAATAACCTGATATATAGAGTATCGACAATAACCTGATATTTAGGGTTAGGGTATCTACAATAACCTGTTATTTAGGGTAGGGTATCTACAATAACCTGATATATAGGGTAGGGTATCTACAATAACCTGATATATAGAGTATCTACAATAACCTGTTATTTAGGGTTAGGGTATCTACAATAACCTGTTATTTAGGGTAGGGTATCTACAATAACCTGATATATAGGGTAGAGTATCTATAATAACCTGATATATAGGGTATCTACAATAACCCAATATTTAGGGTAGGGTATCTACAATAACCTGTTATTTACGGTTAGGGTATCTACAATAACCTGTTATTTAGGGTTAGGGTATCTACAATAACCTGTTATTTAGGGTAGGGTATCTACAATAACATGATATTTAGGGTAGGGTATCTACAATAATTCGCTATTTAGGGTTAGGGTATCTACAATAACCTGTTATTTAGGGTATCTACAATAACCTTTTATTTGGAGTTAGGGTATCTACAAAAACCTGTTGTTAGGGTTAGGGTATCTACAATAACCTGTTATTTAGGGTAGGGTATCTACAATAACCTGATATTTAGGGTAGGGTATCTACAATAACCTGTTATTTAGGTTTAGGGTATCTTCAATAACCTGTTATTTAGGGTTAGTGTATCTACAATAACCTGTTATTTAGGGTATCTACAATAACCTGTTATTTAGGGTTAGGGTATCTACAATAACCTGTTATTTAGGGTATCTACAATAACCTGTTATTTGGAGTTAGGGTATCTACAATAACCTGATATATAGGGTTAGGGTATCTACAATAACCCACTATTTAGGGTAGGGTATCTACAATAACCTGTTATTTAGGGTAGGGTATCGACAATAACCTGATATATAGGGTATCTACAATTACCTGATATATAGGGTTAGGGTATCTACAATAACCCGCTATATAGGGTAGGGTATCTACAATAACCTGATATATAAGGTATCTACAATAACATGATATTTAGGGTAGGGTATCTACAATAACCCGCTATTTAGGGTTAGGGTATCTACAATAACCTGTTATTTAGTGTATCTACAATAACCTGATATTTAGGGTTAGAGTATCTACAATAACCTGTTATTTAGGGTAGGGTATCTACAATAACCTGATATATAGGGTAGGGTATCTACAATAACCTGATATTTAGGGTTAGGGTATCTACAATAACCTCTTATTTGGGGTAGGGTATCTACAATAACCTGATATATAGGGTAGGGTATCTACAATAACCTGATATATCTCCAAAACTCTTGAACGTGCCGTCCTTGGCCAGCTCTCCCGCTATCTCTCTCAGAATGACCTTCTTGATCCAAATCAGTCAGGTTTCAAGACTAGTCATTCAACTGAGACTGCTCTTCTCTGTATCACGGAGGCGCTCCGCACTGCTAAAGCTAACTCTCTCTCCTCTGCTCTCATCCTTCTAGACCTATCGGCTGCCTTCGATACTGTGAACCATCAGATCCTCCTCTCCACCCTCTCCGAGTTGGGCATCTCCGGCGCGGCCCACGCTTGGATTGCGTCCTACCTGACAGGTCGCTCCTACCAGGTGGCGTGGCGAGAATCTGTCTCCTCGCCACGCGCTCTCACCACTGGTGTCCCCCAGGGCTCTGTTCTAGGCCCTCTCCTATTCTCGCTATACACCAAGTCACTTGGCTCTGTCATAACCTCACATGGTCTCTCCTATCATTGCTATGCAGACGACACACAATTAATCTTCTCCTTTCCCCCTTCTGATGACCAGGTGGCGAATCGCATCTCTGCATGTCTGGCAGACATATCAGTGTGGATGACGGATCACCACCTCAAGCTGAACCTCGGCAAGACGGAGCTGCTCTTCCTCCCGGGAAAGGACTGCCCGTTCCATGATCTCGCCATCACGGTTGACAACTCCATTGTGTCCTCCTCCCAGAGCGCTAAGAACCTTGGCGTGATCCTGGACAACACCCTGTCGTTCTCAACTAACATCAAGGCGGTGGCCTCTTTCCTGTAGGTTCATGCTCTACAACATCCGCAGAGTACGACCCTGCCTCACACAGGAAGCGGCGCAGGTCCTAATCCAGGCACTTGTTCATCTCCCGGCTGGATTACTGCAACTCGCTGTTGGCTGGGCTCCCTGCCTGTGCCATTAAACCCCTACAACTCATCCAGAACGCCGCAGCCCGTCTGGTGTTCAACCTTCCCAAGTTCTCTCACGTCACCCCGCTCCTCCGCTCTCTCCACTGGCTTCCAGTTGAAGCTCGCATCCGCTACAAGACCATGGTGCTTGCCTACGGAGCTGTGAGGGGAACGGCACCGCAGTACCTCCAGGCTCTGATCAGGCCCTACACCCAAACAAGGGCACTGCGTTCACCCACCTCTGGCCTGCTCGCCTCCCTACCACTGAGGAAGTACAGTTCCCGCTCAGCCCAGTCAAAACTGTTCGCTGCTCTGGCCCCCCAATGGTGGAACAAACTCCCTCACGACGCCAGGACAGCGGAGTCAATCACCACCTTCCAGAGACACCTGAAACCCCACCTCTTCAAGGAATACCTAGGATAGGATAAAGTAATACTTCTCACCCCCCTTAAATGATTTAGATGCACTATTGTAAAGTGGCTGTTCCACTGGATGTCATAAGGTGAATTCACCAATTTGTAAGTCGCTCTGGATAAGAGCGTCTGCCAAATGACTTAAATGTAAATGTAATATAGGGTACCTACAATAACCTGTTATTTAAGGTAGGTTATCTACAATAACCTGTTATTTAGGGTAGGGTATCTACAATAACCTGATATATATAGGGTACCTACAATAACCTGTTATTTAGGGTAGGTTATCTACAATAACCTGATATATAGGGTTAGGGTATCTACAATAACCTGTTATTTAGGGTTAGGGTATCTACAATAACCCGATATTTAGGGTAGGGTATCTACAATAACCTGTTATTTAGGGTTAGGGTATCTACAATAACCTGTTATTTAGGGTTAGGGTATCTACAATAACCTGTTATTTAGGGTAGGGTATCTACAATAACCTGTTATTTAGGGTAGGGTATCTACAATAACCTGATATATGGGGTATCTACAATAACCTGTTATTTAGGGTAGGGTATCTACAATAACCTGATATATAGGGTATCTACAATAACCTGTTATTTAGGGTAGGGTATCTACAATAACCTGATATATAGGGTACCTACAATAACCTGTTATTTAGGGTAGGGTATCTACAATAACCTGATATATAGGGTATATACAATAACCTGATATATAGGGTATCTACAATAACCTGATATTTAGGGTTAGGGTATCTACAATAACCTGTTATTTAGGGTAGGGTATCTACAATAACCTGATATATAGTGTATCTACAATAACCTGATATTTAGGGTAGGGTATCTACAATAACCTGTTATTTAGGGTTAGGGTATCTACAATAACCTGTTATTTAGGGTTAGGGTATCTACAATAACCTGTTATTTAGGGTATCTACAATAACCTGTTATTTAGGGTAGGGTATCTACAATAACCTGTTATGTAGGGTAGGGTATCTACAATAACCTGTTATTTGGGGTAGGGTATCTACAATAACCTGTTATTTGGGGTAGGGTATCTACAATAACCTGTTATTTAGGGTAGGGTATCTACAATAACCTGTTATTTGGGGTAGGGTATCTACAATAACCTGTTATTTAGGGTAGGGTATCTACAATAACCTGTTATTTAGGGTAGGGTATCTACTATAACCTGTTATTTTAGGGTCAAAACGGATATTCCGTAGGCAACAACACAAGATGAATGTAAAAACTGTTGGTTCCCAGAATGATCCGGGAACATTTTTTTTTTTAGATTAAGTTGTGGGAACATTATGTGCTTGCTGGGAGGAGGCTATTTTATAACAAAGCACACATTTGGGTTCACAACACAGGCTCGTGTAGTCTTTAAGTAGAAGGCATTCTGTATTGTGTTTGAATGAGGTGGACCATTTAATCTTACAAGGACAGACAGAATGATAGAATTGCAGAGAGAAACACTCCGACAGTACACACATACAGGACACAAGCATAGGCCTGGTCAGTCAAAGCCCACAGTACTCCTCTCGCAAAACATATATTTACATTGGCAAAGCAAGTGAAATAGACTATTTTTTAAAAGGGAAATGATTAATGAGAAATGAACAGTGAACATTAAACTCTCAAAAGTTTTAAAATAATATAGACATTTTAAATGTTATATTATGGGCTATGGTTAGTAAGTGTAGCTCATTTTCCACCTCATTTTGTGGGCCGTGGGCACATAGGCAGACCTGGCTCTCAAGAGAAGACCGGCTATGGCGACCTCTTGATAGCAAGGCAATGCTCACTGAGTTTGTACATAGTCAAAGCTTTTCTTAATGTTGGGTCAGTCCCAGTGGTCAGGTATTCTGCTACGGTATACTCTCTGTTTAGGGCCAAATAACATTCCAGTTTGCTCAATTTAAAAATATATATATTTCCAATGTGTCAAGTAATTATCTTTTAGTTTTCTCATGATTTGGTTGGGTCTAATTGTGTTGCTGTCCTGGGGCTCTTTGGGGTCTGTTTGTGTTTGTAAACATAGTCACAGTACTAGCTGGCTGAGGGGACACTTTTCCAGGTTCATCTCTCCTTAGGTGATGGCTTTGTTATGGAAGGTGTGAGAATCACGTCCTTTAGGTGGTTGTACAATCTAATAGCTCTTTTCTGGACTTTTATTATGAGTGGGAGTCGTTCTAATTCTGCTCTACATTATTTGGTGTTTTACTTTGTACAAGGAAGATGTTTTTTTCCAGAATTCTGCCATTTGAATCTGAATTTGGTGTTCGTCCCATTTTCTGAATTGTTGGTTGATAATTGGACCCCAGACCTCACAATGGGTTCTATAACTGATTCAAGTATTTTTAGCCAGATCCTAATTGGGATCAAATGTAATGTTCCTTTTGATGGCATAGAAGGCCCTTCTTGCCATGTCTCTCAGATCATTCACAGCTTTGTGGAAGTTACCTGTGGCGCTGATGTTTAGGCTGAGGTAGGTATAGTTTTTTTTGTGCTCTAAGGCAACAGTGTCTAGGTGGAATTTGTAGTTGTTGTCCTGGAAACTGGACCTTTTCTTGGAACACCATTATTTTTGTCTTACTGTGATTAACTGTCAGGGCCCAAGTCTAACATAATCTGAGCAGAAGATCTAGGTGCTGCTGTAGGCCCTCATTGGTTGGGGACAGAAGCAGCACCATCTGCAAGCAGTAAACATGTGACTCCAGACTCTAGTAGGGAGCTGCAGACTGTTCTAGAGCCCTCGTCAATTCATTAATATACATGTTGAATAGGGTGAGGCCGGGAGCTGCAGACTGTTCTAGAGCCCTCGTCAATTCATTAATATACATGTTGAATAGGGTGAGGCCGGGAGCTGCAGACTGTTCTAGAGCCCTCGTCAATTCATTAATATACATGTTGAATAGGGTGAGGCTGGGAGCTGCAGACTGTTCTAGAGCCCTCGTCAATTCATTAATATACATGTTGAATAGGGTGAGGCTGGGAGCTGCAGACTGTTCTAGAGCCCTCACAATTCATTAATATACATGTTGAATAGGGTGAGGCCGGGAGCTGCAGACTGTTCTAGAGCCCTCGTCAATTCATTAATATACATGTTGAATAGGGTGAGGCCGGGAGCTGCAGACTGTTCTAGAGCCCTCGTCAATTCATTAATATACATGTTGAATAGGGTGAGGCCGGGAGCTGCAGACTGTTCTAGAGCCCTCGTCAATTCATTAATATACATGTTGAATAGGGTGAGGCCGGGTGCTGCAGACTGTTCTAGAGCCCTCGTCAATTCATTAATATACATGTTGAATAGGGTGAGGCCGGGAGCTGCAGACTGTTCTAGAGCCCTCGCCAATTCATTAATATACATGTTGAATAGGGTGAGGCCGGGTGCTGCAGACTGTTCTAGAGCCCTCGCCAATTCATTAATATACATGTTGAATAGGGTGAGGCCGGGAGCTGCAGACTGTTCTAGAGCCCTCGCCAATTCATTAATATACATGTTGAATAGGGTGAGGCCGGGAGCTGCAGACTGTTCTAGAGCCCTCGTCAATTCATGAATATACATGTTGAATAGGGTGAGGCCGGGAGCTGCAGACTGCTCTAGAGCCCTCGCCAATTCATTAATATACATGTTGAATAGGGTGAGGCCGGGTGCTGGAGACTGTTCTAGAGCCCTCGTCAATTCATGAATATACATGTTGAATAGGGTGAGGCCGGGAGCTGCAGACTGTTCTAGAGCCTTCGCCAATTCATTAATATACATGTTGAATAGGGTGAGGCCGGGTGCTGCAGACTGCTCTAGAGCCCTCGCCAATTCATTAATATACATGTTGAATAGGGTGAGGCCGGGTGCTGCAGACTGTTCTAGAGCCCTCGCCAATTCATTAATATACATGCTGAATAGGGTGAGGCCGGGAGCTGCAGACTGCTCTAGAGCCCTCGCCAATTCATTAATATACATGTTGAATAGGGTGAGGCCGGGTGCTGCAGACTGCTCTAGAGCCCTCGTCAATTCATTAATATACATGTTGAATAGGGTGGGGCTCAAGCTGCATTCTTGTCTCACCCCACGGCCCTGAGGAAAGACATCTGTGTTTTTTGCCAAACTTGTTGTTTGTGTACATGGATTTTATAATGCCGTATGTTTGTCCCCAAACACCACTTTCCATCTATTTGTATAGCAGACCCTCATGCCAAATTGCATCACACACTTTTTTGAAATCAACAAAGTATGAGAAGACTTTTCTTTTGTTTGTTTCTCAATAAGGGTGTGAAGGGTGAATACATGTGAATACTGTTGACGGATATCCCACAGTAATTATTGGTCCTTATCAGTCCTTGCTTCCAAGTATTGGGGAAGATGCCAGAGCTGTGGATGATGATAAAGAGTTTAAATATATACATATTTTTTTTTTATGTTTATTTAATTTATTTATACTGAACAAAAATATAAACGCAACAAGTAAAGTTTTGGTCCCATGTTTCATGAGCCAAAATAAAAGATCGCCAAAATGTTCCATATGCGCAAGAAGCTTATTTCTCTGAAATGTTGTGCACAAATTTGTTTACATCCCTGTTAGTGAGCATTTCTCCTTTGCCAAGCTAATCCATCCACCTGACAGGTGTGGCATATCATGTAGCTGATTAAACAGCATGGTCATAACACAGGTGCACCTTGTGCTGAGGACAATAAAAGGCCAATCTAAAATGTGCAGTGTTGTCACACAACATCACAAGTTTTGAGGGAGCATACAATTGGCATGCTGACTGCGGGAATGTCCAACAGAGCTGTTGCCAGAAAATGGAATGTTAATTTGTCTACCATAAGCCGCGTCCAACATTGAGAATTTGGCAGCATATTCGACCAGCCTCACACCTGCAGACAACGTGTAACCATGCCAGCCCAGAACCTCCACATCCGGCTTCTCCACCTGTGTCAGGCATAGGTGTATAGGTGGCAGGGAAGTCAGGCGCAGGAGAGTCAAACGGAGTGTAAAATGGAGTCTTTTAATAAAGTCCACGTAACATGCTCCATAACACTAAAAGGTACATACATAAACAAACATGGGTACGAGGACCCCGACGCGCACCTGTACAACATAAAACTACACTGACAATAAAACAATCTCTGACAAAGACATGAGGGGAAACAGAGGGTTAAATACACAACAGGTAATGAATGGGATTGAAAACAGGTGTGTGGGAAGACAAGACAAAACCAATGGAAAATGAAAAATGGATCAATGATGGCTAGAAGACCGGTGACGTCGAACGCCGAGCACCGCCCGAACAAGGAGAGGCAACGACTTCGGCAGACGTCGTGACAACCTGTGGGATCGTCTGAGGTGGGGGAGTGGTGGTGCTGAGGAGTATTTCTGTCTGTAAAAAAAGCCCTTTTGTGGGGAAAAACTCATTCTGATTGGCTGGATCTGGATCCCCAGTGGGTGGGCCTATTCCCTCCCAGGCCTACCCATGGCTGCGCACCTGCCCAGTCATGTGAAATCAACACCACAGGCCTTTTTGGGTTTAGAGGTTTGTATTTTGTCCTATGGTTCATTCAATGTAACTGGAGAATCCAGTGTGTTCTGGTCTTTAATAGTTGATTCTAAGATTGTATTTGATCATGTATATGTTTTTGCAGTTTGTTCTTTGTTCTTTGTAGATTGATCCATACATCTCCGTTTTGAAAAGAGAATTCTTCATGTTGTTTGTTTAGTATATTCCAATTTTCCTAGAAGTGGTTAGTCTATGAATTCTTCAATTGCATTCAACTGATTTCTGATGTGCTTTAGTGTATTTATTTATTGTTTTAGTTATTCACCATAGTGAAGGTGTAGGCTCAGGTTTTCTGGGTGTCTGTGTTATTGGTTGGATAGGTTCCAATGACAGGACAATGACCCAACACACCTCCAGGCTGTGTAAGTGCTATTTGACCAAGAAGGAGAGTGATGGAGTGCTGCATCTGATGTTTTGGTCTCCACAATTACTCGACCTCAACCCAGTTGACATGATTTGTGATGAGTTGGACCGCAGAGTGAAGTAAAAGCAGCCAACAAGTGCTCAGCATATGTGGGAACTCCTTCAAGACTGTTGGAAAAGCATTCCAGGTAAAGCTGGTTGAGAGAATGCCAAGAGTGTGCAAAGCTGTCATAAAGGCAGGGTGGCTACTTTGAAGAATCTCAAATATAAAATATATTATGATTTGTTTAACACTTTCTTGGTTACTACATGATTCCATACATGTTATTTCATAGTTTTGATGTCTTCACTCTTATTCTACAATGTAGAAAATAGTAAAATAAAGCAAAATCCTTAAATGAGTAGGTGTGTCCAAACTTCTGACTGGTACTGTATAAATGGAGACTGTGTTTAGCTTAAAAAACAAGGGGTTAAATACATGTAAAAAAAAAAAGAATAAAAGAATAAAGAATAAGAAAATGTTTCCTGATCTTTCTTGTATCTCTCAATGTGACGTAGAAGTCCGTCACTGGCCGCGGGCAGCATTTGGGTCTTTAACGCACACACATATTCATCACTCCTCCCTGCACCATTATAAGATAAGTTAACAATGTGGGTCGACACACAAATTAACTTCTGTCTTGGTGCATGCATTTCACACTTGTCAATGCTCATATTTGAGAGATACAATAATTATTATACTTATCAATGTTGTGGATGAGCGCATTGTTTGTTTGTTCTGTTCCTCTCTCTCCATCTCTGTAGCTTCCGGGTATGCTGGAAAAGGACCCGAGCTAAGGGAATTGGGTTGGCTTTATAGTGCCTGTCCCAAATGGCTCATTAATGCATATGGGCATATTGAAAGATATTGTCAGTAGTGATGTAATGTTGTAAATGTTATGTTGTGATATTGTTTAAAACCGTGTTGCAATGTATATCCTTTAGTATGTTTAGTTCATGGAAAATGTAGGTTTGTATTGTTAATTGATTAATTAATTAGGGTTAATTGTTCTGAGGGGAGGGGCTAGTCCTACAAAAGGAGCCTCTCTTTCAGTCATAAAAAGGCAGTTTGGATTGAGCTGTGGATGGGGCAGCGTTTTTATTTTTATTTTTATTTATTTATTTATTTATTTATTTATTTATTTATTTATTTATTTTTTTTAAAGCTGTCCCATAAGGTAGACGTTGATGGCAGTACTGTTGTTTTTTGTTCCGGAATCACTTGTAAATAAACACCTTTGCACAGAAGAACTTTTGCGGTTCC
Source organism: Oncorhynchus masou masou (assembly GCF_036934945.1). Taxonomy (NCBI): domain Eukaryota; kingdom Metazoa; phylum Chordata; class Actinopteri; order Salmoniformes; family Salmonidae; genus Oncorhynchus; species Oncorhynchus masou. The sequence continues at coordinate 32,402 of NW_027009120.1, read as the reverse complement.
GCCATCTTTTTATTTTGATAGAGGTTAGGTTATCCAGTTTAGCCTTCTGGCCTACTCTACGTGACACTCAAATATAGGACAGACACTTCAAAACTAACTTCCTTTCGATTTTTTTTTTGGGGGGGGGGGAATTGTTGTTGTTCCATGTAGTGTTTCTGTTGTTCTTTGTGTTTGTATGGGCTAATAGCAGTAATGCCAAATACAAATATTCATCAACAAATTGCTTCAAGTGGTCTTAAAATTAAAAATCAAATCTTAAAACAATTCCATATAGCTTAGTGTAGGTCTAATTGGTGCGGATCCTCTTGGTGCAGATCCTCTTGGTGTGGATTCTCTTGGTGTGGATTCTCTTGGTGCAGGTCCTCTTGGTGTGGATCATCTTGGTGTAGGTCCTCTTGGTGTGGATCCTCTTGGTGCGGATCCTCTTGGTGCAGGTCCTTTTGGTGCAGAGCCTCTTGGTGTGGATTCTCTTGGTGCAGGTCCTCTTGGTGTCGATCCTCTTGGTGTAGGTCCTATTGGTGTGGATCCTCTTGGTGTGGATCCTCTTGGTGCAGGTCCTTTTGGTGTGGATCCTCTTGGTGTAGGTCCTCTTGGTGTGGATCCTCTTGGTGCAGGTTCTCTGGGAGGGAGTCTCACAGCTCTGATCTGGGCGGGGTGTTCATTGCTGTGTTGCTCTTGTGTGAGGTGTTGGGGCTGAGGTTGAGGGTGATGTCCTGGCAAAAGCAGAGACTGCTGCATTGTAGAGGTGGACTTGGTCTTAAAGGCTGTTCAAGTCCATGATGGAGTGGTAGACATTAGGTTTTGAGGTACAATGCTTTCATTCACCAGCTGAATGGTGGCAGATAAAAGTGTTTTTTTGCGGTAGTATGGTGAAGATGACCACTTGTGAGTTAGGGAATGAGGAAGAAGCTTTTTCAAATCACTCCCTGGAGTGCTGTGGCAACCCTTCCTGCTGGGCCCTCAGGTCATTTGTCCCTGTGTGAATTCTGATGGGGATTTATTTTTTTATTTTATTATTTCACCTTTATTTAAACAGGTAGGCTAGTTGAGGACAAGTTCTCATTTGCAACTGCGACCTGGCCAAGGTAAAGCAAAGCAGTTCGACACATACAACAACACAGAGTTACACATGGAATAAACAAACATTTAATCAATAATACAGTAGAACATCTATATACAGCATGTGCAATTGAGGTAGGATAAGAGAGGTATGGCAAAAAATAGGCCATGGTGGCAAATTAATTACAATATAGCAATTAAACACTGGAATGGTAGCATGTACAGAAGATATACAGTATGTGCAAGTAGAGATACTGGGGTGCAAAGGAGCAAGATACATAAATAACTACAGTATGTCGATAAGGTAGATTGGATGTGCTAATTACAGATGAGCTATGTACAGGTGCAGTGATCTGTGAGCAGTTGGTGTTTAAAGCTAGTGAGGGAGGTAAGAGTCTCCAACTTCAGAGATTTTTGCAGTTCATTCCAGTCATTGGCAGCAGAGAACTGGAAGGAGAGGCAGCCAAAGGAGGAATTGGCTTTGGGGGTAACCAGTGAGATATACCTGCTGGAACGAGTGCTACGGGTGGGTGCTGCTATGGTGACCAGTGTGCTGAGATAAGGCGGGGCTTTACCTAGCAGAGACTTGTAGATGACCTGGAGCCAGTGGGTCTGGCGACGAGTATGAAGCGATGGCCAGCCAACGAGAGAGTACAGGTCGCAGTGGTGGGTAGTATATGGGGCTTTGGTGAAAAAACAGATGGCACTATGATAAACTGCATCCAATTTGTTGAGTAGAGTGTTGGAGGCTATTTTATAGATGACATCGCTGAAGTTGAGGATCGGTAGGATGGTCAGTTTTACCAGGGTATGTTTGGCTGCATGAGTGAAGGCTGCTTTGTTGCGAAATTGGAAGCCAATTCTAGATTTAATTTTGGATTGGAGATGCCAGACATTTGTAGTTGTCCACATATTCTAAATCAGAACCGTCCAGAGGTGTGGTGCTGGATGGGCGGGCAGGTGCAGGCAGTGATCGGTTGAAGAGCATGCACTTAGTTTTACATGCATTTAAGAGCAGTTGGAGGCCACAGAAGGAGAGTTGTATGGCATTGAAGCTCGTCTGGATGTTAGTTAACACAGTGACCAAAGAAGGGCCAGAAGTATACAGAATGGTGTCTTCTGCATAAAGGTGGATCAGATAATCACCAGCAGCGAGAGTGACATCATTGATGTATACAGAGAAGAGAGTCGACCCGAGAATTGAACCCTGTGGCACCCCCATAGAGACTGCAAGAGGTCCGGACAACAGGCCCTCCATTTTGACACACTGAACTCTATCAGATAAATAGTTGGTGAACCAGGCGAGGCAATCAGTTGAGAAACCAAGGCTGTTGAGTCTGCCAATAAGAATGTGGTGATTGACAGAGTCGAAAGCCTTGGCCAGGTCAATGAACAGCAGACAACACTGCACAGTAATGTCTCTTATCGATCACGGTTATGATATTGTTTAGGACCTTGAGCGTGGCTGAGGTGCACCCATGACCAGCTTGGAAACCAGATTAGATAGCGGAGAAGGTACGGTGGGATTCAAGTGGTCGGTAATCTGTTTGTTGACTTGGCTTTCGAAGACCTTAGAAAGGCAGGGTAGGATAGATATAGGTCTGTAGCAGTTTGGGTCTAGAGTGTCTCCCCTTTTGAAGAGGGGGATGACCGCGGCAGCTTTCCAATGTTTGGGAATCTCAGACGATATCACGGTGCATATCACGGTGCTAATGCAGAATGCCACAGGATGTTTTTGTGCTGGTCAAGGGCAGTCAGGTCTGGAGAGACCCAAGGGCTATATCGGTTCCTGGTTCAAACATTTTTGAAAGGGGCATGCTTATTTAAGATGGTGAGGAAGGCACTTTTAAAGAATGACCAGGCATCCTCTACTGACGGGATGTGGTCAATATCCTTCCAGGAATCCCGGGCCAGGTCAATTTGGAAGGCCTGCTCGCTGATGTGTTTTAGAGAGCGTTTGATAGTGATGAGGGGTGGTCGTTTGACCGCAGACCCATTACTGATGCAGGCAATGAGGCAGTGATCACTGAGATCTTAGTTTAAAACAGCAGAGGTGTATTTGGAGGGCAAGTTGGTTAGGATGATAGCTATGAGGGTGCCTGTGTTTACGGATTTGGGGTTATACCTGGTGGTTTCATTGATCATTTGTGAGAATTGAGGGAATCAAGCTTAGATTGTAGGATGGCCGGTATGTTAAGTGTGTCACAGTTTAGGTCACCTAGCAGCACTAGCTGTGAAGACAGGTGGGGGGTAATCAGTTCACATATGGTGTCCAGAACACAGCTGGGAGCAGAGGGTGGTCTATAGCAAGCGGCAACAGTGAGAGACTTGTTTCTGGAAAGGTGGATTTTTAAAAGCAGAAGCTCAAATGATTTGGGTACAGACCTGGATAGTAAGACAGAACTCTGCAGGCTATCTCTGCAGTAGATTGCAACACCACACCCTTTGGCAGTTCTATCTTTTCGGAAAATGTTATAGTTAGGGATGGAAATTTCAGGGTTTTTGGTGGTCTTCCTGAGCCAGAATTCAGACACGGCTAGGACATCCGGGTTGGCAGAGTGTGCTAGGGCAGTGAATAAAACAAACTTAGGGAGGAGGCAACATGCATGAAACCAATGCTTTTACGGTTACATAAGTCCACAAATGAGAGCGCCTGGGGTATGGGAGTGGAGCTCGGCACTGCAGGGCCTGGATTAACCTCTACATCACCAGAGGAACAGAGGAGGAGTAGGATAAGAGTACGGCTAAAAGCTCAAATAACTGGTCGTCTAGTGCGTTCAGAACAGAGAGTAAAAGGAGCAGATTTCTGGGCACGGTAGAATAGATTCAAGGCATAATGTACAGACAAAGGTATGGTAGGATGTGGATACAGTGAGGGTAAACCTGTGCCTAGAGTGACAATGAAAGAGATATTGTCCCTAGAAATATAATTTAAACCAGGTGATGTCACCGCATGTGTGGTGGAACTAAAGTGCAAAATAAGGCATATTGAGCAGGGCTAGAGGCTCTACAGTGAAATAAGGCAATCCATACTAACCAAAACAGCAATGGACAAGGCATATTGGCGTTAGCGAGTGGTATGCGTAGCCGAGTGATCATAGGAGTCCAGTGAGTGGCTTCAGGCAGCTTGCGGGGCGGGGCTAGCAAGCTAACAGATGGGCCTTGGAGGGACGTCGCGACGGAAGAAAGTCTGTGTTTGGCCCCCTCGTGCTATTACATCGGCAGACGGATCAGCAGGGCTCCATGTGGTAAACCAGGCCAATTGGCAGAATAGGTATAGGGGCCAAAGAATTTGTCTGGTGGACCGCTTAAGCTAACAGTCCGATGTGCTCTGGACAGCTAGCCGGCCGCGGCTAGCATGCTAGCGGATGGGATTTCAGGGGACGAAGCGACGGTGGAGCCAGTTGAAAAAAACAACAACAAGCGAATCACGTCGGTGGTCCAGTCATGATGAGTCGTCGGTGGTCCAGTCGTGACGAGTCAGTGGGGGTCCAAGCCAGTTGGCAAAAAGAGGTATTGTAGCCAAAGTAGTGGCTGATGGACCTTTTTGGCTAGCCGGGAGATGGGCCTAGCAAGGCTAGCTCCAGGCTAATTGGTTATTGCTTCGGGACAGTGACGTTAGTCAGGAGTGGCCACTCAGATAGCAGCTAGCTAGCTGCGGTGATCCAGGTGAAAAAAAAGGTTCAGAGCTTGCGGTAGGAATCCAGAGATATGGAGAAAAGTAAGTCAGAATTGCTCTGGTTTGAGTCGCGCTGTACAGACTGGCAAAAGCTGTCCGTGCTAGAGGTGGCTGATGACCGCTAGCTGACTACTAGCTAGTAGCTGGTTAGCTGGCTAGCATCTGTTGGGGTTCCGGTTCAGACGACGGATCGGTAGGTATATTTGCCAAAGAATTTGTCCGATGGGCCTCTTAAGCTAACAGGCCAATGTACTTTAGACAGCTAGCGGGCCGTGGCTAACTAGTAGCCAGTTAGCTGGTAGCCGGCTAGCGTTTGATGAATTGATGAGTTCTGAAGTATAAAAATAGCAGATCCATACCACATTGGGTGAGACGGGTTGCAGCAGAGTATATTCAGTCCGTAGATAGAAAGTGATATTAAAATATGAAATATATGTATGAAAAAAACAAACAAGGAAAAACGATGTTTACAAGGGACAGGAAGGGACCAGACAAAAACACACGTCCGACTGCTACGCCATCTTGGGACAAAATAAATGTGGCTGATGGACCTTAGTCAGTCCTCAGACAGCAAGTCTTGGGCACACTGGGTGTTTGGACACCACTAGGTGTTTTGGAAAATGTTTATTCTCATCAACGTATTTCCCATTTGAGTCACATCTCTGGCTTTTGAGTGTCCTTGTGGGGGTGTTGTCAGGAGAGCTATCCTGGGGGTTTACAGGGGTGGCTGCCAGGAGGGGGAGTCTGCTGCTTGGTGGGTCCTGCCTCGTCTCTCTCGTTGTGGTGTTAAGGCCGTGGTTGGGGTCTGAAGTGGGCTTTTCTGTTGGCTTCTCTGGTGGGATGGCAACCTCTCTCATAAATCTTTCATTGTCGCACCTCAGCTTTTCTCACTTCCTCCTGCAGTGCTGTTAGCTGGGCTGTGTGTTTCTCTCCTCCTGCAGTGCTGTTAGCTGGGCTGTGTGTTCCTCTCTCCTCCTGCAGTACTGTTAGCTGGGCTGTGTGCTCCTCTCCTCCTGCAGTGCTGTTAGCTGGGCTGTGTGCTCCTCTCCTCCTGCAGTGCTGTTAGCTGGGCTGTCTGTTCCTCTCTCTCCTCCTGCAGTGCTGTTAGCTGGGCTGTGTGCTCCTCTCTCCTCCTGCAGTACTGTTAGCTGGGCTGTGTGCTCCTCTCCTCCTGCAGTGCTGTTAGCTGGGCTCTGTGCTCCTCTCCTCCTGCAATACTGTTAGCTGGGCTGTGTGCTCCTCTCTCTCCTCCTGCAGTGCTGTTAGCTGGGCTGTGTGCTCCTCTCCTCCTGCAGTGCTGTTAGCTGGGCTGTCTGTTCCTCTCTTTCCTCCTGCAGTGCTGTTAGCTGGGCTGTGTGCTCCTCTCCTCCTGCAGTGCTGTTAGCTGGGCTGTCTGTTCCTCTCTTTCCTCCTGCAGTGCTGTTAGCTGGGCTGTCTGTTCCTCTCTTTCCTCCTGCAGTGCTGTTAGCTGGGCTGTCTGTTCCTCTCTTTCCTCCTGCAATACTGTTAGCTGGGCTGTGTGCTCCTCTCCTCCTGCAGTGCTGTTAGCTGGGCTGTGTGTTCCTCTCTCTCCTCCTGCAGTACTGTTAGCTGGGCTGTGTGTTCCTCTCTCTCCTCCTGCAGTACTGTTAGCTGGGCTGTATGTTCCTCTCTCTCCTCCTGCAGTACTGTTAGCTGGGCTGTGTGCTCCTCTCCTCCTGCAGTGCTGTTAGCTGGGCTGTGTGTTCCTCTCTCTCCTCCTGCAGTACTGTTAGCTGGGCTGTGTGCTCCTCTCCTCCTGCAGTGCTGTTAGCTGGGCTGTGTGCTCCTTTCCTCCTTCAGTGCTGTTAGCTGGGCTGTGTGTACCTCTCTTTCCTCCTTCAGGTCTCTCACCTCAGACCGGAGTGCGGCCAGCTCTACCAGTAAACCTTCTATCTCCACCTTCAGGTCCTGTTGGGGGGGTGTTGTTGTGGTCTCTACTGACTAGAATGTGTGGACTAGCTTTCCGAGCTCCACCATCTCTCTCTCCAGCTCTGTGAATGTATCTCTTTCAATGATGGAGGAGCAGTGCAGTTGTTGGACCTGGTTCTGTTCAGACCTGGTTCTGTCCTCGTCTGCAGGGTAGTTTGAAGAGGTGTGATCAGATTCGCTCACAGTGGGGGAGTCATCACCAAGAGAAAGCTACTTCTGCTGTGCTCTCTCTTTGATAATCCTGTTGGAAGTTTTTGAATTGACCTTTTTTATAGTTGTTGGTTTGTCTGAAAGTTTTTGCTGGATTGTCCTTTGTAGTTAGAATCCTTCCGGAATCCTTCTCGGCCATTTTGTCCAAAATCAGGTTGTAGGTTTGGAGCACTGATTTGGAGTGTAAATGTCCTTAAATATATATATATATATATATATATATATATATATATATATATATATATATATATATATATATATATATTATCAACTTTAAATCTATCTTTTTGTAGAAAAATATTGAAAGATTCAGGAGCTCATCTGCTCATGACCTCTCTCTCTCTCCTTCTCCTCGGCTCAAGTTGGAATGTGCTGGTTGCCATCTACACATGCTCACTCGAGCGAGTCGAATACATTAGAATCCAATTAAGTGAAGTGAAGAGAGCTGCTCAGGCTTGTTGTGCTCAGCCACGGACTTGACAAGGGTGTGTGTGTGTTTGTGTGTTTTAGGCCTAGCCAGGCTTTTGAGGACTAATTCATTACACTACAGTAGGCTCATTGCCCATCATACAATGCAGAACACTGGTTGACTGACACCCAGCAAATATAAATCAATAAGCCGTTGGGGCAATGACTATGGCCTCCTGCAGACATTGTTCAACTTGGAGGTGGGAGAAACATGTAACACTCTCCTTCCATCAACAAATCACCAGCTGAACGTGGCTACTAATCCACTATGCTGGAGTTTGGGCTGGACTCAGAACAGGGTCATGTCACCTAGGCTGCTAGGATCCTGCTCCCCTTTAACCTCTAAAGTATAAAACAATTCCATAAACTGACATACGGAATTGTTTTACCATGGTCAGACCATGGATCATTTAGCTATTTGAGTTAGAATTGTATGTATAAAAATAAAAGATTTGATGAAAATATTGAATTTGGCCTGTTTTAACACAAAGAGATGCTGTCCTCATTCAGGCCGTTCTTCAAGTAATCAGTGTGGTATTTCCCTGGGCTGGAAACTCCGACCTGCTTCAGTGTAATGACGCCCCTTAAATCAGCATAGTATTTCCCTGGGCTGGAAACTCCGACCTGCTTCAGTGTAATGACGCCCTTAGATCAGCGTAGTATTTCCCTGGGCTGGAAACTCCGACCTGCTTCAGTGTAATGATGCCCCTTCGATCAGCGTAGTATTTCCCTGGGCTGGAAACTCACCTGCTTCAGTGTAATGACGCCCGTAGATCAGCGTAGTATTTCCCTGGGCTGGAAACTCCGACCTGCTTCAGTGTAATGACGCCCCTTAGATCAGCGTAGTATTTCCCTGGGCTGGAAACTCCGACCTGCTTCAGTGTAATGATGCCCCTTCGATCAGCGTAGTATTTCCCTGGGCTGGAAACTCCGACCTGCTTCAGTGTAATGATGCCCCGTAGATCAGCGTAGTATTTCCCTGGGCTGGAAACTCCGACCTGCTTTGAGTAATGATGCCCCTTAGATCAGCGTAGTATTTCCCTGGGCTGGAAACTCCGACCTGCTTCAGTGTAATGACGCCCCTTAGATCAGCGTAGTATTTCCCTGGGCTGGAAACTCCGACCTGCTTCAGTGTAATGATGCCCCTTAGATCAGCGTAGTATTTCCTGGGCTGGAAACTCCGACCTGCTTCAGTGTAATGACTCCCCTTAGATCAGCGTAGTATTTCCCTGGGCTGGAAACTCCGACCTGCTTCAGTGTAATGACTCCCTTAGATCAGCGTAGTATTTCCCTGGGCTGGAAACTCCGACCTGCTTCGAGTAATGACGCCCGTAGATCAGCGTAGTATTTCCCTGGGCTGGAAACTCCGACCTGCTTCGAGTAATGACGCCCCTTAGATCAGCGTAGTATTTCCCTGGGCTGGAAACTCCGACCTGCTTCAGTGTAATGACGCCCTTAGATCAGCGTAGTATTTCCCTGGGCTGGAAACTCCGACCTGCTTCAGTGTAATGACGCCCTTAGATCAGCGTAGTATTTCCCTGGGCTGGAAACTCCGACCTGCTTCAGTGTAATGATGCCCCTTCGATCAGCGTAGTATTTCCCTGGGCTGGAAACTCCGACCTGCTTCAGTGTAATGACGCCCCTTAGATCAGCGTAGTATTTCCCTGGGCTGGAAACTCCGACCTGCTTCAGTGTAATGATGCCCCTTCGATCAGCGTAGTATTTCCCTGGGCTGGAAACTCCGACCTGCTTCAGTGTAATGATGCCCCTTCGATCAGCGTAGTATTTCCTGGGCTGGAAACTCCGACCTGCTTCGAGTAATGATGCCCCTTAGATCAGCGTAGTATTTCCCTGGGCTGGAAACTCCGACCTGCTTCAGTGTAATGACTCCCCTTAGATCAGCGTAGTATTTCCCTGGGCTGGAAACTCCGACCTGCTTCAGTGTAATGATGCCCCGTAGATCAGCGTAGTATTTCCTGGGCTGGAAACTCTGACCTGCTTCAGTGTAATGATGCCCTTCGATCAGCGTAGTATTTCCCTGGGCTGGAAACTCCGACCTGCTTCAGTGTAATGACGCCCCGTAGATCAGCGTAGTATTTCCCTGGGCTGGAAACTCCGACCTGCTTCAGTGTAATGACGCCCCTTAGATCAGCGTAGTATTTCCCTGGGCTGGAAACTCCGACCTGCTTCAGTGTAATGACGCCCCTTAGATCAGCGTAGTATTTCCCTGGGCTGGAAACTCCGACCTGCTTCAGTGTAATGATGCCCCTTCGATCAGCGTAGTATTTCCCTGGGCTGGAAACTCCGACCTGCTTCAGTGTAATGATGCCCCGTAGATCAGCGTAGTATTTCCCTGGGCTGGAAACTCCGACCTGCTTTGAGTAATGATGCCCCTTAGATCAGCGTAGTATTTCCCTGGGCTGGAAACTCCGACCTGCTTCAGTGTAATGACGCCCCTTAGATCAGCGTAGTATTTCCCTGGGCTGGAAACTCCGACCTGCTTCAGTGTAATGATGCCCCTTAGATCAGCGTAGTATTTCCCTGGGCTGGAAACTCCGACCTGCTTCAGTGTAATGACTCCCCTTAGATCAGCGTAGTATTTCCCTGGGCTGGAAACTCCGACCTGCTTCGAGTAATGACGCCCCGTAGATCAGCGTAGTATTTCCCTGGGCTGGAAACTCCGACCTGCTTCGAGTAATGACGCCCCTTAGATCAGCGTAGTATTTCCCTGGGCTGGAAACTCCGACCTGCTTCAGTGTAATGACGCCTTAGATCAGCGTAGTATTTCCCTGGGCTGGAAACTCCGACCTGCTTCAGTGTAATGACGCCCTTAGATCAGCGTAGTATTTCCCTGGGCTGGAAACTCCGACCTGCTTCAGTGTAATGATGCCCCTTCGATCAGCGTAGTATTTCCCTGGGCTGGAAACTCCGACCTGCTTCAGTGTAATGACGCCCCTTAGATCAGCGTAGTATTTCCCTGGGCTGGAAACTCCGACCTGCTTCAGTGTAATGATGCCCCTTCGATCAGCGTAGTATTTCCCTGGGCTGGAAACTCCGACCTGCTTCAGTGTAATGATGCCCCTTCGATCAGCGTAGTATTTCCCTGGGCTGGAAACTCCGACCTGCTTCGAGTAATGATGCCCCTTAGATCAGCGTAGTATTTCCCTGGGCTGGAAACTCCGACCTGCTTCAGTGTAATGACTCCCCTTAGATCAGCGTAGTATTTCCCTGGGCTGGAAACTCCGACCTGCTTCAGTGTAATGATGCCCCGTAGATCAGCGTAGTATTTCCCTGGGCTGGAAACTCCGACCTGCTTCAGTGTAATGACGCCCCTTAGATCAGCGTAGTATTTCCCTGGGCTGGAAACTCCGACCTGCTTCAGTGTAATGATGCCCCTTCGATCAGCGTAGTATTTCCCTGGGCTGGAAACTCCGACCTGCTTCAGTGTAATGATGCCCCTTCGATCAGCGTAGTATTTCCCTGGGCTGGAAACTCCGACCTGCTTCAGTGTAATGACTCCCCTTAGATCAGCGTAGTATTTCCCTGGGCTGGAAACTCCGACCTGCTTCAGTGTAATGATGCCCCGTAGATCAGCGTAGTATTTCCCTGGGCTGGAAACTCCGATCTGCTTCGAGTAATGATGCCCCTTAGATCAGCGTAGTATTTCCCTGGGCTGGAAACTCCGAACTGCTTCAGTGTAATGATGCCCCTTCGATCAGCGTAGTATTTCCCCGGGCTGGAAACTCCGACCTGCTTCAGTGTAATGACGCCCCTTAGATCAGTTAATGAGAAGAGCCTTTTGATTGAAAAGACCCTCCTCAACAGATGCAATTTACCACTGCGCATAAATAAATGCGGACAAGTGGGGCTAATTTAAACCATTTGATGTCAATTTGGCCTTGACCCCAGCTGCACCTAATGACTAAATCTGTTCGGAGTATATTGCATGGAACAGAATAGCAGCGCCGGCACCCATAACTCGTGGCGCTTCCGATACGGTGGCAAGATTTCCATATTGTACCTGTCCGAGGTGGTTTGTTTACTAGGCCCTTCAAATGAAATAATGGCTCCGTGCACTATCAATCACAGAGGGAACACGGGGAGGAAGAAGTCCAGTCCATTAGACCCTTAAACGCAGCACCAGATTTGGGTGCAGGCTCGCCACACCCCAAACAAAGGCGTGTGTGTGTGTGTGTGTGTGTGTGTGTGTGTGTGTGTGTGTGTGTGTGTGTGTGTGTGTGTGTGTCAGGAAGAGAGGCCCCAGACAAGTTTAAATACATCTCTATATATTGTGTATGTGGAGTCTCTGTCTCTCCTATGAGACACTCTCACGTAAAGTACTTCACCACCTGCAACCCTAGGCTCTTTAAACGTGTCTCATGTCATTGCATACTATTTATGCTGTTGTGGTGGTTTTCTTGCTATTACTGTCTTTTTACTGTTTGGCTACCACAGTCAATATATGATTTTGTAGAAGATCTGAATGTCAACCACAATGTTTGGCAAACAATTTCACTGTAACGGGATTCTTCTGTTGAAGGAGAGGCGGACCAAAACGCAGCGTTAGTTATTGTAATAAATCTTTAATAAAGATGAAAATAGAACAATATACCAAAAAAAACAAAAGAAACCGAGAAAAAGAAACCCCGAAAACAGCCCTATCTGGTGTAACAAACACAAAGACAGGAACAATCACCCACAAACCCCAACACAAAACAGGCTACCTAAATATGGTTCCCAATCAGAGACAATGACTAACACCTTCCTCTGATTGAGAACCATATCAGGCCAGACATAGAAATAGACAAACTAGACACACAACATAGAATGCCCACCCAGCTCACGTCCTGACCAACACTAAAGCAAGGAAAACACACAAGAACTATGGTCAGAAAGTGACATTCACTGTATTTTCACCATTTGACATGTCGCCCATTGTAAACTTCATCCTCAGCACTACGTGTCTCAGCAACATGGACAGCAGCCATTTAAAAAGCTAATCCAGCTGATGTATAATGTCAAGAGAGGAAACCTGTGCATGGTGTGGGTTGTCATTACCTCCAATGCTATACAGACAGACTTCAGACATCTGCCAATGATGTAGACGTCAATCACATTTGTCTATCTTCCTAAATGGCATGCTTTTTCTTTTTTAGTGCACTACTTTTGAGGGCTCTGGTCAAACAATGCACGATATAGGGAATAAGGTGCCCTTTGGCATGTAACCATAGCCTAATGGAGATATTTGTAGACCTAGTGTTGACAATTTATGGATTGGCTGGCTATGGTTGATTAAGCCTGCGATATAGTTGATTAAGCCTGTGCTATAGTTGATTAAGCCTGTGCTATAGTTGCGTTAGCAACTAACTACAGCACAGGCACAGGCTTAATCAACTAGCTACAGCACAGGCTTAATCAACTAACGACAGCACAGGCTTAATCAACTAACGACAGCACAGGCTTAATCAACTAACTAAAGCACAGGCTTAATCAACTAACTAAAGCACAGGCTTAATCAACTAACTAAAGCACAGGCTTAATCAACTACAGCACACTCTTAAACAACTATAGCACAGGCTTAAGCAACTATAGCCCAGGTTTAAGCAACTATAGCACAGGCTAAAGCAACTATAGCACAGGCTTAAGCAACTACAGCACAGGCTTAAGCAACTATAGCACAGGCTAAAGCAACTATAGCACAGGCTAAAGCAACTATAGCACAGGCTTAAGCAACTATAGCACTGGCTTAAGCAACTATAGCACAGGCTTAAGCAACTATAGCACAGGCTTAAGCAACTACAGCACACTCTTAAACAACTATAGCACAGGCTTAAGCAACTATAGCACAGGTTTAAGCAACTATAGCACAGGCTTAAGCAACTACAGCACAGGCTTAAGCAACTATAGCACAGGCTTAAGCAACTATAGCACAGGCTTAAGCAACTACAGCACAGGCTTAATCAACTAACTATAGCACAGGCTTAAACAGCTAACTATAGCACAGGCTTAAGCAACTATAGCACAGGCTAAAGCAACTACAGCACAGGTTTAAGCAACTATAGCACAGGATTAAGCAACTATAGCACAGGCTTAAGCAACTATAGCACAGGCTTAAGCAACTATAGCACAGGCTTAAGCAACTACAGCACAGGCTTAAGTAACTATAGCACAGGCTTAAGCAACTACAGCACAGGCTAAAGCAACTATAGCACAGGCTAAAGCAACTACAGCACAGGCTAAAGCAACTATAGCACAGGCTTAAGCAACTATAGCACAGGCTAAAGCAACTATAGCACAGGCTTAAGCAACTATAGCACAGGCTAAAGCAACTACAGCACAGGTTTAAGCAACTATAGCACAGGATTAAGCAACTATAGCACAGGCTTAAGCAACTATAGCACAGGCTTAAGCAACTATAGCACAGGCTTAAGCAACTACAGCACAGGCTTAAGCAACTATAGCACAGGCTTAAGCAACTACAGCACAGGCTAAAGCAACTATAGCACAGGCTAAAACAACTATAGCACAGGCTAAAGCAACTGTAGCACAGGCTTAAGCAACTACAGCGCAGGCTTAAGTAACTATAGCACAGGCTTAAGCAACTACAGTACAGGCTTAAGCAACTATAGCACAGGCTTAAGCAACTACAGTACAGGCTTAAGCAACTATAGCACAGGCTTAAGCAACTATAGCACAGGTTTAAGCAACTATAGCACAGGCTTAAGCAACTATAGCACAGGTTAAAGCAACTATAGCACAGGCTTAAGCAACTATAACTATATGGTCTATAGTAGTTCCCCCTTTTCCTATGGGGCCCTGGTCAATAGTAGTGCACCCTATTCCCTATGGGGCCCTGGTCAATAGTAGGGCACCCTATTCCCTATGGGGCCCTGGTCAAAAGCAATGCACTATGAAGAGAATAGGATGCTGTTTGAGAGCTGGGACGAGGCACACTCACTCCAAGACAGTTCCTGATTCCTGGGGTGTGCCAATCTTAATGCTGAGCAGATGTCATACCTTATCCATTAAAGGGATAGTTGACTCAAAACTATATTTAGTGTTGTATATCCAAAACGCAACATCCTCCATTTTTCTCTGTACTGCAAGCGCGCTATCTTGAAAACTTGACCGCTGACATGCAAACATGTTGGGATTAACAAAATTGACCAAAATATAAAAATATTGTTTTTGAGTGAACTATCCCTTTAATAATGCTAATAGCTTCCATCTGCAGTGCAGACCACAATAAGACAGTTAGATCAGGTGAGATGTGCTCCCCAAAACCAATTCTCTAATTATTGTTTTTTTTTCAAAGCGATTCTGAGTGACATCAAATCTAAACCCCAAATAGTTTTCCAATAATCTGTCGAGTCTTTTCAAAAGTCAGAATTAAAGTTATTTCCGAAATTGGACGGCGAGAGTGCAATGTTTGCCATATAGCTATGAAGGGGTCAAAGTATGCCTGTTGCTCTTCCCCGAGGACTGGCCTATTAATCTGGGAGGAGGAACACTGCTCGCTCCCCCAAAGCTGATCAAACAAACATCATAAAATAGAAATAATAACCATCAACAAGGATAATTATGATAATGATAGCTTTCCCCTATTTTGCATGTAGTGGCTGTGGCGGCGAGAGCGGCTAAGTGATTCAAACAAACATCCAATTTGTTGGCAAATTACCCAGGGGGCCATTGGTGGCTGTCCCACCTGCGAGGAGAAGGAGGAAATTCATTAGGCCGTTGGTAAATATTAATTGTGATGGGCTCCCACTGTGTGTGAGGGGACTTAATTACACTCACTTCCATGTGATTGTCTCCTTGGGGACCAACCCTCTGACGCAGATCGAGATGCACCGCCGCCGCCACCACCGCCACCTCCACCACCTCCACCGCTTCCACCTCCACCACCACCGCCACCTCCACCACCTCCACCGCTTCCACCTTCACCACCACCTCCACCGCTTCCACCTCCACCGCTTCCACCTCCACCACCGCTTCCATCACCTCCATCTCCACCACCGCTTTCCACCTCCACCGCTTCCACCTCCACCACCGCCACCTCCACCACCTCCACCGCTTCCACCGCCACCACCGCCACCTCCACCACCTCCACTGCTTCCACCGCCACCACCGCCACCTCCACCACCTCCACCGCTTCCACCTCCACCACCGCCACCTCCACCACCTCCACTGCTTCCACCGCCACCACCGCCACCTCCACCACCTCCACCGCTTCCACCTCCACCGCTTCCACCTCCACCACCACCGTCACCTCCACCACCTCCACCGCTTCCACCTTCACCACCACCTCCACCGCTTCCACCTCCACCGCTTCCACCTCCACCACCGCTTCCATCACCTCCATCTCCACCACCGCTTTCCACCTCCACCGCTTCCACCTCCACCACCGCCACCTCCACCGCTTCCACCTCCACCACCACCACCTCCACCGCCACCACCTCCACCACCTCCACCTCCACCGCTTCCACCTCCACCACCTCCATAGCTTCCACCTCCACCACCTCCACCGCCTCCACCTCCACCTCCACCGCTTCCACCTCCACCGCTTCCACCTCCGCCGCTGCCACACCATCTCCACAACTTCCACCTCCACCTCCACCACCTCCACCGCTTCCACCTCCACCACCTCCACCGCTTCCACCTCCACCACCTCCACCTGCACCGCTTCCACCTCCACAACCTCCACAGCTTCCACCTCCACCACCTCCACCACCTCCACCACCACCTCCACCACCTCCACCACCTCCACCGCTTCCACCTCCACCACCGCCACCTCCACCGCTTCCACCTCCACCGTCTCCACCTCCACCTCCACCGCTTCCACCACCTCCACCTCCACCGCTTCCACCTCCACCACCTCCACAGCTTCCACCTCCACCACCGCCTCCACCTCCACCTCCACCGCTTCCATCTCCACCACCGCCACCTCCACCGCTTCCACCTCCACCGTCTCCCACCTCCACCTCCACCGCTTCCACCACCTCCACCTCCACCGCTTCCACCTCCACCACCTCCACAGCTTCCACCTCCAGCTCCACCACCGCCTCCACCTCCACCTCCACCGCTTCCATCTCCACCACCGCCACCTCCACCGCTTCCACCTCCGCCGCTGCCACCACCTCCACAGCTTCCACCTCCACCACCTCCACTGCTTCCACCTCCACCGCTTCCATCTCCACCTCCACAGCTTCCACCTCCACCACCGCCACCTCCACCGCTTCTACCTCCACCTCCACCGCTTCCACCTACACTGCCACCACCGCCACCTCCACCGCTTCCACCTTCACCACCTCCACCACCACCACCACCTCCACCACCTCCACCGCTTCCAACTCCACCACCGCCACCTCCACCACCTCCACAGCTTCCACCTCCACCGCTTCCACCTCCACCTCCACCACCTCCACCGCTTCCACCTCCACCACCTCCACCTCCACCGCTTCCACCTCCACCACCTCCACAGCTTCCACCTCCACCACCGCCACCGCCTCCACCTCCACCTCCACCGCTTCCACCTCCACCGCTTCCACCTCCGCCTCTGCCACCATCTCCACAGCTTCCACCACCACCTCCACCGCTTCCACCTCCACCACCTCCACCGCTTTCACCTCCACCGCTTCCACCTCCACCACCGCCACCTCCACCGCTTCCACCTCCGCCGCTGCCACCACCTCCGCTGCTGCCACCACCTCCACAGCTTCCACCTCCACTGCTTCCACCTCCACCTCCACTGCTTCCACCTCCACCTCCAGCGCCATAGATGGAGCCCCATCTGTGCAAAAAGCCCACAATTCGATCTCATGGAATCTGTTTTTCGTCAATGTAGCCACACAGCACATTGAACATCCCCTGTGCCATTTCATACTCGGGAATCGTGAGACAGAAAAATAGGTCCTCGTGAATAGCATCCATTGACATGCATAGAAAACAAAAGTCCATGCATTGGCACAGTAGTGATTTTAGCATGTAAATCTTGCTGGGGCAAACTCAAAAAAAAAAAAATGATGCATGCCAGCAAAGCCACAACACAACACAACACTAAACATTACATTCCATTTACATTTAAGTCATTTGGCAGACGCTCTTATCCAGAGCGACTTACAAATTGGTGAATTCACCTTATGACATCCAGTGGAACAGCCACTTTACAATAGTGCATCTAAATCATTTAAGGGGGGTGAGAAGGATTACTTTATCCTATCCTAGGTATTCCTTAAAGAGGTGGGGTTTCAGGTGTCTCCGGAAGGTGGTGATTGACTCCGCTGTCCTGGCGTCGTGAGGGAGTTTGTTCCACCATTGGGGGCCAGAGCAGCGAACAGTTTTGACTGGGCTGAGCGGGAACAGTACTTCCTCAGTGGTAGGGAGGCGAGCAGGCCAGAGGTGGATGAACGCAGTGCCCTTGTTTGGGTGTAGGGCCTGATCAGAGCCTGGAGGTACTGCGGTGCCGTTCCCCTCACAGCTCCGTAGGCAAGCACCATGGTCTTGTAGCGGATGCAAGCTTCAACTGGAAGCCAGTGGAGAGAGCGGAGGAGCGGGGTGACGTGAGAGAACTTGGGAAGGTTGAACACCAGACGGGCTGCGGCGTTCTGGATGAGTTGTAGGGGTTTAATGGCACAGGCAGGGAGCCCAGCCAACAGCGAGTTGCAGTAATCCAGACGGGAGATGACAAGTGCCTGGATTAGGACCTGCGCCGCTTCCTGTGTGAGGCAGGGTCGTACTCTGCGGATGTTGTAGAGCATGAACCTACAGGAACGGGCCACCGCCTTGATGTTAGTTGAGAACGACAGGGTGTTGTCCAGGATCACGCCAAGGTTCTTAGCGCTCTGGGAGGAGGACACAATGGAGTTGTCAACCGTGATGGCGAGATCATGGAACGGGCAGTCCTTCCCCGGGAGGAAGAGCAGCTCCGTCTTGCCGAGGTTCAGCTTGAGGTGGTGATCCGTCATCCACACTGATATGTCTGCCAGACATGCAGAGATGCGATTCGCCACCTGGTCATCAGAAGGGGGAAAGGAGAAGATTAATTGTGTGTCGTCTGCATAGCAATGATAGGAGAGACCATGTGAGGTTATGACAGAGCCAAGTGACTTGGTGTATAGCGAGAATAGGAGAGGGCCTAGAACAGAGCCCTGGGGGACACCAGTGGTGAGGCGCGTGGTGAGGAGACAGATTCTCGCCACGCCACCTGGTAGGAGCGACCTGTCAGGTAGGACGCAATCCAAGCGTGGGCCGCGCCGGAGATGCCCAACTCGGAGAGGGTGGAGAGGAGGATCTGATGGTTCACAGTATCGAAGGCAGCCGATAGGTCTAGAAGGATGAGAGCAGAGGAGAGAGTTAGCTTTAGCAGTGCGGAGCGCCTCCGTGATACAGAGAAGAGCAGTCTCAGTTGAATGACTAGTCTTGAAACCTGACTGATTTGGATCAAGAAGGTCATTCTGAGAGAGATAGCGGGAGAGCTGGCCAAGGACGGCACGTTCAAGAGTTTTGGAGAGAAAAGAAAGAAGGGATACTGGTCTGTAGTTGTTGACATCGGAGGGATCGAGTGTAGGTTTTTCCAGAAGGGGTGCAACTCTCGCTCTCTTGAAGACGGAAGGGACGTAGCCAGCGGTCAGGGATGAGTTGATGAGCGAGGTGAGGTAAGGGGAGAAGGTCTCCGGAAATGGTCTGGAGAAGAGAGGAGGGGATAGGGTCAAGCGGGCAGGTTGTTGGTCGGCCGGCCGTCACAAGAAGCGAGATTTCATCTGGAGAGAGAGGGAGAAAGAGGTCAGAGCACAGGGTAGGGCAGTGTGAGCAGAACCAGCGGTGTCGTTTGACTTAGCAAACGAGGATCGGATGTCGTCGACCTTCTTTTCAAAATGGTTGACGAAGTCATCTGCAGAGAGGGAGGAGGGGGGATGAGGATTCAGGAGGGAGGAGAAGGTGGCAAAGAGCTTCCTAGGGTTAGAGGCAGATGCTTGGAATTTAGAGTGGTAGAAAGTGGCTTTAGCAGCAGAGACAGAGGAGGAAAATGTAGAGGGAGGGAGTGAAAGGATGCCAGGTCCGCAGGAGGTGAGTTTTCTTCCATTTCCGCTCGGCTGCCCGGAGCCCTGTTCTGTGAGCTCGCAATGAGTCGTCGAGCCACGGAGCGGGAGGGGAGGACCGAGCCGGCCTGGAGGATAGGGGACATAGAGAGTCAAAGGATGCAGAAAGGGAAGAGAGGAGGGTTGAGGAGGCAGAATCAGGAGATAGGTTGGAGAAGGTTTGAGCAGAGGGAAGAGATGATAGGATGGAAGAGGAGAGAGTAGCGGGGGAGAGAGAGCGAAGGTTGGGACGGCGCGATACCATCCGAGTAGGGGCAGTGTGGGAAGTGTTGGATGAGAGCGAGAGGGAAAAGGATACAAGGTAGTGGTCGGAGACTTGGAGGGGAGTTGCGATGAGGTTAGTGGAAGAACAGCATCTAGTAAAGATGAGGTTGAGCGTATTGCCTGCCTTGTGAGTAGGGGGGGAAGGTGAGAGGGTGAGGTCAAAAGAGGAGAGGAGTGGAAAGAAGGAGGCAGAGAGGAATGAGTCAAAGGTAGACGTGGGGAGGTTAAAGTCGCCCAGGACTGTGAGAGATGAGCCGTCCTCAGGAAAGGAGCTTATCAAGGCATCAAGCTCATTGATGAACTCTCCGAGGGAACCTGGAGGGCGATAAATGATAAGGATGTTAAGCTTGAAAGGGCTGGTAACTGTGACAGCATGGAATTCAAAGGAGGCGATAGACAGATGGGTAAGGGGAGAAAGAGAGAATGACCACTTGGGAGAGATGAGGATCCCGGTGCCACCACCCCGCTGACCAGAAGCTCTCGGGGTGTGCGAGAACACGTGGGCGGACGAAGAGAGAGCAGTAGGAGTAGCAGTGTTATCTGTGGTGATCCATGTTTCAGTCAGTGCCAAGAAGTCGAGGGACTGGAGGGAGGCATAGGCTGAGATGAACTCTGCTTTGTTGGCCGAGATCGGCAGTTCCAGAGGCTACCGGAGACCTGGAACTCCACGTGGGTCGTGCGCGCTGGGACCACCAGATTAGGGTGGCCGCGGCCACGCGGTGTGGAGCGTTTGTATGGTCTGTGCAGAGAGGAGAGAACAGGGATAGATAGACACATAGTTGACAGGCTACAGAAGAGGCTACGCTAATGCAAAGGAGATTGGAATGACAAGTGGACTACACGTCTCGAATGTTCAGAAAGTTAAGCTTACGTAGCAAGAATCTTATTGACTAAAATGATTGAAATGATACAGTACTGCTGGAGTAGGCTAGCTGGCAGTGGCTGCGTTGTTGACTTTGTAGGCTAGCAGGCAGTGGCTGCGTTGTTGACACTACACTAATCAAGTCGTTCCGTTGAGTGAATAGTTTCCACAGTGCTGCTATTCGGGGGATAGCTAGCTAGCTAAACAATACATTCATTGCACTATAACAATGACAAACAGTCCCCACAAACTGTTAGGGCCTACATAAAGCTGTCCCAACAGCAGGGTCCCAACATCTTACCACTGCTACACCTGGCTATCAGCGGAGCCTTGTCTGGCAGCGAAACAGTTCATTCAGCCTGTTTTACTGCATTTAAAAAAACTGCTGATTTAGCTGACTTGCTTAAACAAATGTGGTTTCTACTGACAATTGAGATGTACAAACTACGGCATAAGGGGACAACGAGCAGATAAGAGGCAATCCGTAATTTGGATTTAAGATATTAATGCTAGAATGGACGTAGTCAATATAACTTTGTTCAGCGACAGAATTCCAAACATGGGCCGTTCTCACAGTATTCTCCCTGTACACCAAGTCAGAACTGTAGGATAAATTAAGAGGGCAAAAGGGACCAAATTATTAGGGTGACGCCCATGGGCTACTATCAGTTTACTACACAACATACACTTAGTATTATTGTCTTAGCTACAGCATAGCTATTATTGTCTTAGCTACAGTCTCCCTGGCATATCACATTATTTATGCAGCAGCATACAAGACATTTTTGGACTCACCTTGTTGTGCTCACTTGAAAAGGAGGTGGCGCGGCAGTCCTTCGTGGGCAAATTTTGCCATCAAAGTCTGGAATTCTCAGGGAACTGGGAGCTCTAGAAAGAGGCATGAGTTCCCGACTTGCAATTCCGAGTTGGATGACCGTTCAAAACATGTTTTCCCAGGCGGAGCTAGTTTTTTCCCAGTTGTCTTGAACTCACTGAAGTCTGAGATTTTTCAGATGTTTTGAGCGTGGCAGAAGTCATGCTGGATTGACAGCATGATCAATATTGAATGAATGTTTCTCCTTTTAAACTTGGAAAAGAGACCCTTTAAAACAGACTTGGACCACACACCGACTCCACTGAATAGCAGTCTAGTGATTGCAGTGCTTGCAGTAAGCTACTGATTCCTTTCAGACCATTCATTGATGAATTTACGATTTCAAACTTGTTGTGTAATGTTTATGTCCAATGGCCGATGAGCACTGATACATTTTATCTATGATTTCTCTCCATTATTTCATTTCATATGACAAGGATTGAAAAGGATTTGCCAGTAGATTTTCAACTTGATTCATGTTGATGCTAGCTTGCTAGCTAACATTTTGAAGGTATGATGTTGACATGATCAGTCCAATCAAAGCTGCTGTAGATGTAACGCGATTTGACGTAATTTTATCTGTGGCCAATGACAGTGACTTCTTGGATGGGCACTTCTAATGTAACTATGGCAGCACCCCAGGGATCTTGAATTTTCTAACTCTACCCTTAGACTTGGCGGTGACATAGTGTCCCCATGAGTGACAGAACACTGAGCCAATCACGGCGCAACTAGAGAACATTACCAACCCCTACGCTCGGTATACTCCGCTGGCTGCCCCACCACCACAGAAAGCACTGAGCTGGGCTGAAACACCTGCGTTTTGGGCTTGCCTTACTCAAGAAAGCAAAACGAGACCATGTTTGTATGTGGCTTTATTAATAATGATTTTGTTTTGTTTTTTACATTGTTTGCAAACTGATATGTGACACATATTAATGCAGGTTTTCATCAAGGACCTCTCTGTACTTTGCTCCGTTCATCTTTCCCTCGATCCTGACTGGTCTCCCAGTCCCTCCCGCTGAAAAACATCCCCACAGCATGATGCTGCCACCACCATGCTTCACCATAGGGATGGGGCCAGGTTTTCTCCAGATATGATGCTTGGCATTCAAGTCAAAGAGTTCAATCTTGGTTTCATCAGACCAGAGAATCTTGTTTCTCATGGTCTGAGAGCCTTCAGGTGCCTTTTGGCAAACTCCAAATAGGCTGCCATGTGCCTTTTACTGAGGAGTGGCTACCGTCTGGCATCTCTCCCATAAAGGCCTGATTGGTGGAGTGCTGCAGATGTGGTTGTCCTTCAGAAGGTTCTCTCATCTTCACAGAGGAACTCTGGAGCTCTGTCAGAGTAACCATCGGGTTCTTGGTCACCTCCCTGATCATGTCCAATCAATTGAATTTACCACAGGTGGATTCCAGTCAAGTTGTAGAAACATCTCAGGGATGATCAATGATCAACAGGATGCACCTGAGCTCAATTTCGAGTCTCATAGCAAAGGGTCTTAATACTTAAAATTGTTTTTTATACGTTTGCCAAAATTTCTAAAAACCTGTTTTCGCTTTGTCATTGCGAGGTATTGTGTGTATATTAATGAGTAATTGTTTAATTGAATCCATTTTAAAATAAGGCTGTAATGTAACAACATGTGAACAAGTCAAGGTGTCTTTCCTGAATGTGCTATACACATGTAGTCATAGTCTCTGGTGTCGATTACCCAGTAGGTACAGTAGGTGAGATTTCCATTGCTAAACAGTTATGCGCTGGCTACAGTAGCATAGGACTAATGTACTTTCAATTTGACGCCGGCATTTTAAATCATCATTGCTGTGGATTGAAAGCCTGTATTGTGTGACTTTATTATTTCATTTCGTGAAGCTGTGTATGCATTTCAACCTATCCAAAGACCATTTAGTTGAGCTGAGACACTTTTCTTTGTGTAAATGATCAGACTATTTGTTTTACTTGTTAAAAACATTGAAATAAATGCAATTAATTTGTGGGCCCAATGTAGACTATAGGCCTATATATCTTAATTAATTGAAAAATTTACAATCCGATGGTGGAACTACTCAAATAAAATAAAATCACATCAAATCTTCACATTCAGTGAATCAAAGTGAAAGGGCAAACTTGAGGTTTAAAGATCCACTGAACTCGACCGCAATCCTCTCCGATCTCGACCGCAATCCTCTCCGAACTCTACCGTAATCCTCTCTGATCCTCTCAACACATGCCCTACAGTATACTGTTGTTTATGTATGGCTGTGCCTCAAATGATTTCCTTTATAGTGCACTATGCAAGGAATAGGGTGTAATTTGGGACACAGGTATACTGGAGGTGAAACAGAATGGCTGCTGGGCTAAACTGTGGCCAACGGTTACAATCCGCACCTCCCCCAGCTTCTACAGGGGAGGTCTATAGAAGAGAGAGACACAATTATACCCTTCTCTGAAAAGTCTTGTTTTCATGCCTTATTTTCACCACCTTCCACTGACATAAACACAGTTCTGTTGGGCATGCTGAGAATACCAATGTGATATCCTGAGTTAACTCTTAGACACATGTCCCCCGGGGGAAGTATAGACACACACACAAACAAAAAAACAAAGCACAAAGGCGGACACACACACACACACACACACACACACACACACACACACACACACACACACACACACACAGGAGTAAGAGATAGGCTGGGGGAGGGTTTGGGGAAAATGAGATGACAACATTTAATGTAGTATTGTGCCTTCTCTCCTCCTCAGTCCTGTCTCTCAGAGCCTTAGACCCATCCCTCAGTTTTCTCTTGCTCAGGAAAGCACCACTTAGGAAGAATCTTGCAAATGAGGTGAAGGCTCTATCTTACAAATCCCTCCTTTCCTTGTTCACTTTCCTTAATCTGCACTGATTGATAGATGGGTAAACGCTATGATGGAATCTCGTAAAGTAGTCTGTCTTTCACATGGGATTTATTCACACAAAGAAGAAAAACACCTGGGGTGTATTCACACGAAGAAGAAAAACACCTGGGGTGTATTCACACGAAGAAGAAAACACCTGGGGTGTATTCACACGAAGAAGAAACACACCTGGGGTGTATTCACACGAAGAAGAAAAACACCTGGGGTGTATTCACACGAAGAAGAAAAACACCTGGGGTGTATTCACACGAAGAAGAAAAACACCTGGGGTGTATTCACACGAAGAAGAAAAACACCTGGGGTGTATTCACACGAAGAAGAAACACACCTGGGGTGTATTCACACGAAGAAGAAAAACACCTGGGGTGTATTCACACGAAGAAGAAACACACCTGGGGTGTATTCACACGAAGAAGAAAAACACCTGGGGTATATTCACACGAAGAAGAAACACACCTGGGGTGTATTCACACGAAGAAGAAAAACACCTGGGGTGTATTCACACGAAGAAGAAAAACAACTGGGGTGTATTCACACGAAGAAGAAAAACACCTGGGGTGTATTCACACGAAGAAGAAAAACACCTGGGGTGTATTCACACGAAGAAGAAAAACGTGTTTCTTATTGTACAAATAAATGTAGGTGGGTCCCTCTCTGTTCTGGCCTGTCTGCTTCCGTTTGGTTCCTAGTAATACACCCCAGGTCAGTTCTGGCCTGTCTGTTTCCTTTTGGTTCCTAGTGAATAAAACATAAAGCATCAACAGTTCATTCAGATCAGTGCAGTAAAAGATTGGAGACAAGAGTAAGACAGACTATTTAGACAAAGAGCCCAAGCCTTGGTTCTACTTGGAATGACATACCTCTAATTAGAAGAAAATGCTCTGTCCCTGTCTCAGACCGAGTGAGACAGGCCCGTTCACAACACTGCTGATATGACTGTCTCAGACCGAGTGAGACAGGCCCGTTCACAACACTGTTGATATGACTGTCTCAGACCTAGTGAGACAGGCCCGTTCACAACACTGTTGATATGACTGTCTCAGACCGAGTGAGACAGGCCCGTTCACAACACTGTTGATATGACTGTCTCAGACCGAGTGAGACAGGCCCGTTCACAACACTGTTGATATGACTGTCTCAGACCGAGTGAGACAGGCCCGTTCACAACACTGTTGATATGACTGTCTCAGACCGAGTGAGACAGGCCCGTTCACAACACTGCTGAAATGACTGTCTCAGACCGAGTGAGACAGGCCCGTTCACAACACTGTTGATATGACTGTCTCAGACCGAGTGAGACAGGCCCGTTCACAACACTGCTGATATGACTGTCTAAGACCTAGTGAGACAGGCCCGTTCACAACACTGCTGATATGACTGTCTCAGACCGAGTGAGACAGGCCCGTTCACAACACTGTTGATATGACTGTCTCAGATCGAGTGAGACAGGCCCGTTCACAACACTGTTGATATGACTGTCTCAGACCGAGTGAGACAGGCCCGTTCACAACACTGTTGATATGACTGTCTCAGACCGAGTGAGACAGGCCCGTTCACACTGTTGATATGACTGTCTCAGACCGAGTGAGACAGGCCCGTTCACAACACTGTTGATATGACTGTCTCAGATCGAAAGTGAGACAGGCCCGTTCACAACACTGTTGATATGACTGTCTCAGACCGAGTGAGACAGGCCCGTTCACAACACTGTTGATATGACTGTCTCAGACCGAGTGAGACAGGCCCGTTCACAACACTGTTGATATGACTGTCTCAGACCGAGTGAGACAGGCCCGTTCACAACACTGCTGATGAGACTAATTATTACTGTGCCTGTCCTGATAGTGACTGGATCTTACATCTGGCTACGTTTCAAATAACTGATATCGTTTTTATAAAGCGTCTCAGAGTATAGAAGTGCTGGTCTAAGATCAGTTTAGCCTTTTAGATCATAATGATTAAGTTTACATGAACAGGGAGACCTGATCCTAGATCAGCACTGCTACTTTGAGAAGTTTGATACATTTGGCCCCTGATGCACATTGACGTGTTATTTTTTTTTTTTTTATAAAGGCCAAGTTAGGGCATAAAGAATTCTATCTCTCAAAAGCAATTTTGTTGAAATGACGAAAGATTGGTTGGCATTGCAGTATGAACGACTGGAGTGGAAATGGTTAGATGTTCTGAACTGCAATTTCAGCACTGCATATTTCAGCAGCACGGATAGCAACCGTTCACATAGCCAATCAAAGCAGATGGGACAGTCAGGGGAGCATACGTGAGGCTTGTAAATGTAACAGCGAGTGACTCAGGTATGATGAAAACACTGGTGAAAGGTCCCCAACTGGCTCTATCTGAACTGGAGTGCATTGACAGTAAGCCAAGTGTTTTCCTGATATTGGATGGCCAACAAGAGGTAGATAATCAAAATGGAGAGGAGAAATTATTGTGGAAATGAGCTCAAACGAGTGTTTCAGAAAATGTCCAAATGTTTAGACAGATTGCTCTGCTGTGTGCTAATTATTGGCTGAATAGATGACACTGTGTGCACAATAATGGAAAAAACAGCCGTGTTTGCACAGCTACACCCAGCTACACCCACACACACCCACACACACACACACACACACACAGCTGCATAAACACAGCCACACACACACCTACATAAACACAGCCACACACACACCTACATAAACACAGCCACACACACAGCTGCATAAACACAGCCACACATACATACACACTCTCTCTCTCTCTCTCTCTCTCTCTCTCTCTCTCTCTCTCTCTCTCTCTCTCTCTCTCTGACACTCTTCCACCTTCTGTTTGTGAAAGGTGGGTATCAGGATGCTGGAGATACCTTGTAGTCTCCTTCAATCTGATATTCATAAGGTGGCTCATGCATATACGCACCCTCATTACCTCCTTTATGCGAGAAATAACAGCTGAAAGGTGCTTCGTGTTTTGGCAAACCTACAGGGAAAACAAATGTCACTCTCCTTTCTTTGGCTATTCTCTGAAGAGAGTCTTGTGTGTGTGTGTGTGTGTGTGTGTGTGTGTGTGTGTGTGTGTGTGTGTGTGTGTGTGTGTGTGTGTGTGTGTGTGTGTGTGTGTGTGTGTGTGTGTGTGTGCGTGCGTGCGTGCGTGCGTGCGTGCGTGCGTGCGTGTGTGTGTGCGTGCGTGCGTGTGCCCGTGTATTAAGGAACACAACCACCTCAATTTGTCTCCCTGAAAACCTGAGAATTAAAAAAGAAATTCTCCCCGTTCTGTCAGCTACAGAAAATAGTTTCACTCTGTTGAGGACTTTTGGCCAAGGAAGGTTTTGACATGCATTACACACAGACTTAAACACAAAGCCCACAGACCCCAATACCTGCTACGTGCAGATAGTATGTGCATCCCTTTCCCTCAGGTCTAGCATATAGCCAGTTATGCTGGGTTAAACCAATCTGTGGCCACCAGTCAGATTTTGACAGCAAATGCTAAGAAAATGACAGATTCATTCAAAATGAGAGGCAACAAGGACAAAACTCGTAATGTTGCAATGATGAAAATATCTTAAAAACCAGGAGAGGAATTACTAAAAACAAAACCAATGAAGAGAAGAAAAGTGTTTTGCACTAAGTACACCAAGTGTTCAGAGAAAATGAAAGCAATCCTGAAAAAGCACTGGTATATTCTGTAATCAGACAAAAAAATTGCACACCTCTTCAAGGAGCCTCCACTGGTGGTCTATAAGCGTGGTCACAATATTAGAGATATTTTGGTGAGATCTGACCTGCCCCTTGAGCCCACTTGAGACACTCTTGACACCCAATCCAAATGGGAACTACAAATGTGGCTAATGCACACAGTGTAATATCACTATAAAACATCCTTCTTCAGACACCCACATACAGGTAGATAAACCCTGTTAGGAGTATCATCTCCGCAAGACCAAGGGAGTAATCTATCTCATAACCTGTTCATGTGGAAAAGCCTACGTAGGACAAAAACGAAAAGACAATTAAAACAGCATAGCTGAACACCGCAGCTCAATCAGGTGTAAGAACATTGACTATCCAGTAGCAGCTCACTTTGTTGAAGCTAACCATCCCATCTCCTCCCTCAAATACACAGGTATTGAGCATGTTGCTCCACCAAGGAGAGGAGGAAACACTGAGATCCCGGGCATACTGGCTGTCTTATTTAAAAACATTGACCCCTAGTGGTCTGAATATTGACTTTGATCTCAGGCCCTTCTTATGAACAATTGTATTTTCTGTGAACAAGTCTTATAAATGAATATATTATTTCTACAGCTTATCAGTGTACACCCAATATGTTCCCCCAGTTGATGATGCTTATTATGGTTGAACCAAAAGATTACATGTAGCAAAAAAATTGTAATGAAATTGGAAATATTTAAATATATAGGTGAAATGAAATGAAAGAATAATGTTTGTTGATGCTAATGACAACAATGGCACCTTTAAACATCGCTAATGACCTGAAACGAGAACAGAGAACTGTATGTCACTCATTGAGGCGTTAGGCATCGGCAGAACTTTTTAGGGCGTTGCCTCGTGTCACGGCTAGTCAAAGAGGAGAGCTTAACGCCGCCATGCTCCAGATGTTCGGCTGACAGAGGCGGCTTGTTAGAGGAGGAGGGGAAGAGAGGGAAAGGAAACGTGTGTTTATCAAACACACGGCGGTGCCTAGTGCCACGTGGCCACCTCACCATCTGGTCCCCCCACTTGAGCAGTAATTTTAAGGTGTGGGGTGCCAAGGCAAGCGGGAGGGGTGAGCCAGCATTAGCCGAGCTCTGGAGCCCACAGCTGCCTACTACTATGAGGGTGACCAGCTCTGAGCCCACAGCTGCCTGCTACTATGAGGGTGGACCAGCTCTGAGCCCACAGCTGCCTGCTACTATGAGGGTGGACCAGCTCTGAGCCCACAGCTGCCTGCTACTATGAGGGTGGACCAGCTCTGAGCCCACAGCTGCCTGCTACTATGAGGGAGGACCAGCTCTGATCCCACAGCTGCCTGCTACTATGAGGGTGGACCAGCTCTGAGCCCACAGCTGCCTACTACTATGAGGGTGGACCAGCTCTGAGCCCACAGCTGCCTGCTACTATGAGGGTGGACCAGCTCTGAGCCCACAGCTGCCTGCTACTATGAGGGTGGACCAGCTCTGAGCCCACAGCTGCCTGCTACTATGAGGAGGACCAGCTCTGGATCCCACAGCTGCCTGCTACTATGAGGGTGGACCAGCTCTGATCCCACAGCTGCCTGCTACTATGAGGGTGGACAATGTCTGAGCCCACAGCTGCCTGCTACTATGAGGGAGGACCAGCTCTGAGCCCACAGCTGCCTGTTACTGAGGGTGGACCAGCCTGAGCCCACAGCTGCCTGCTACTATGAGGGTGGACCAGCTCTGAGCCCACAGCTGCCTGCTACAGCTGACCGATCTGAGCCCACAGCTGCCTGCTACTATGAGGGTGGACCAGAGCCCACAGCTGCCTGCGCCCCAGCTCTGATCCCACAGCTGCCTGCTACTATGAGCGTGGACCAGATCTGAGCCCACAGCTGCCTGCTACTATGAGGGTGATCCCACAGCTGCTCTGCTACTATGAGCGTGGACCAGATCTGAGCCCACAGCTGCCTGCTACTATGAGGGTGGACCAGCTCTGAGCCCACAGCTGCCTGCTACTATGAGCGGGACCAGATCTGAGCCCACAGCTGCCTGCTACTAAGGAGGGTGGACAATGTCTGAGCTTACTGCTGCCTGTGAGTGAAAGGGTGGGTAGGTAATGTATTGTCTGCCAAACCCACTCTCAGGCTGCTTGAGGTGAGCTTGACGTACTGTAGGACTGTGAACTGTTCATTGTATAAAGGCCAAGGCCCCCCTAAACGGAGGTGCCGATGTGTTCTAGTTTATTGTACATATCAGAGTATAGACAGTATTGAACATGTCTGTCTCTAGGTCCTGTGTGTTAGATACCTCCAGTGAATAACCAATAAAGATGAACATTTTAGGCAACAATACTTACAAACCATACATGGGTCTATTATGCCAGTAGTTCCCACCCTCTGGGGATCGACAGGGGTGGCCAACATTTTTTTACATTTTTTATAATGAATTAATATTTTTAAAGGAACTCAGTCCGGCGTTCAACTTACTCTTGAAATGTGTAATAGTAGAATGCACAAGGTGCAGGGGAGCCTAGTGGTTAGAGTGTTGGACAAGTAACCGAAAGGTTGCAAGTTCAAACCCCTGAGCTGACATGGTACATATCTGTCGTTCTGCCCCTGAACAGGCAGTTAACCCACTGTTCCTAGGCCGTCATTGAAAATAAGAATTTGTTCTTAACTGACTTGCCTAGTTTAAAAAAAATCTAAATTGGTAGTGCACTACAGTATAAATAGGGATCTGGTCAATAGTAGTGCACTGTATAGGGAATAGCATGCCATTTGGGAGGCAAACCCATGTCATGTAATCATACGTCATCATGAGCAGTAAGACTGTTTGGCAAGTGAACTTTCAAAGTTTTTTGAGGAGCTCATGTTTGTGACGTGGACGGCCACAGTAGAACAGTATTCTTGTCACAGATTGTGGCACTAATCCATCTAATAGCCATTAAACCAGCGCGTCTGTGGGACATAAACCGCCGCACAGCACCAAATGTGCCCACCACACTTGGAACGCACATTTTGCAGCGAACACCCCAATCCCCTCCCCATTCTTATCTTTATCCAATCCCCACGTCGCCCCAGCACCGCCTCCATTCTCACCACCCCTTCCTACCTCCCCTACAGCACACTTAGGCAGGTTGTTTGTGTGCGAGTGGATAATGTGTTTATTTATTTATCTTGCATACAATGGGTGGTTGATTCTTGACGCGGACCAGAGATTCAGTTTTCATGAATATTCAGTGCCAGTGTGTCAGTTTTGTTTGCGATGATGGACACCGGATTGGATAACTGGGTCTACAGAGGCACCCTGAGGGGAAGCCATTTTGGTCGGTTAGTCTGTGAGGCTGTATGAAAGCACGGCGCCAGTCGAGTGCCACGAGTTGAGCCAGGTACTTTAGCCGGCTGAATCTGTCTGGAGAAAAGGCCGATTTAAACGAATGGGAAGCGCTGCCGTCAGTCTCTGCTTTAAATGCGACCCGCTGACTAAAACAGCGATTAAACATGGATTACATACCAGTCCTGTTTGTACATTTCAGAGACCATGAGCACTAATAGTTGTAATTCATTACAAAGTGGTTTCTGCTAGCGTAACATCATGCTCTAATTGGATGGGTATAGATAATGAAGTCGTTTTGTAATTAGCTGATGCAACTCACAATGACTAAAGGGATTAGACAGTACTTTGGCCCAATCAACATTTGACACGTTCAGAGAATATGCCCCTTTCACATGGATAGCATCCTTATCAGGCTGCGCATCATGAACATTTGGGGTAATAACTACTGTTATGCCTCGATCACAGACTGCGTCATTGTGTTATGGAACACCAGAAGCACATTCATTTCCAAATGGAACGCTGTGTTTGCCTTGTACCATGGCATTTGCAGAGGCAGCTGCAGTGCATTCTGTGTGGTGAACACATTGGATTTATCAATGTAACAAATGGAATGTGTAGATGGCTGGACAGAAATGGTAGCTTTGCGTAATGAGGATGTAGGTGTGATCGAGGCATTAGTATAACCGATTGGGCTGTACGAAATGTATGCAGTCAGTTGTTTTGTATTGACCATTTCCAGTTTGTTTGTGCAGCTCTGGGAGAATGCGAACTAGGAACCTTCAACAACCATCTCAACACACCCTTTTATTAATCCCATTAGTGAGTGGAGGGAGGCTAGGCCTTGGATGCTCTTCTCTGCTGCTATTTTCATGCCAATTAAATGTTTCTTGCACGTTTTGGACAGACGGAAGGCTTTCAAAATAATCCTGGTAGAGGAGGCCTGATTGATACACCTTAGGTTGTGGCGGTGGGAACAGAAAGCAGCATTAAAAGGTGAGAGGAATCG